>NC_057800.1:595289576-595589576 GCF_018294505.1 Triticum aestivum | reverse complement strand
TTGACCTTCCGATTGTAGTATCGGCGTAGGCTCTGCTGGTAGATGATGGACCGGCTGAGTGCCAACAGCCGGCCCTCTTCCAGTAGATCGACGCCGTCTTGACGTGCTTCCTCTGCTTCCTCCTCAGTGTACATGGTGACTCAAGGAGAGTCAAACTCTATGTCCGTTGGGATGACGGCTTCGGCACCATAGACGACGAAGAAGGGCGTGAAGCCGGTTGACTTGTTTGGAGTCGTGCGCAGGCTCCAGAGGACGGCTAGCAACTCATCAAGCCAGCAGCCTGCCGAGCGCTCCAGAGGCTCGACCAGCCGGGGCTTGATGCCGGACAATATTAGGCCATTTGCTCGCTCTACTTGGCCGTTGGACTGCAGATGGGCAACGGACGCTAAGTCCAGTCGGATGCCCTGCGTCGCGCAGAAACGGGCCAAGGCACCCTTGGCAAAGTTTGCCGTTGTCGGTGATGATGCTGTGCGATATGCCGTACCAAATTGTGATGTCAGAGATGAAGGTCACAGCAATCAGACCATTCAAACTCTTGATTGGCTTTGCTTCTATCCATTTGGTGAACTTGTCCACTGCAACAAGTAAATGAGTCAAACCACCTCGCGCCGTCTTGAACGGTCCGACCATGTCCAGGCCCCAAACAGCAAAGGGCCAGGCAATAGGAATAGTTTTGAGTGCCGAAGCCGACTGATGAGGCTTAGAGCGGAACTTCTGGCACCCCTTGCATTTTTGGACTAGAGACTTGGCGTCTTCAAGAGCAGTCGGCCAGAAGAAACCATGGCGGAAAGCTTTGGCGACGAGTGCTCTTGAAGCCGCGTGATGGCCGCATTCGCCTTGATGGATGTCTTTGAGGATTGCCTGGCCTTGCTCTGGCTCCACACACCGCTGGTCAATACCAGTGATGCTGCGCCTTACGAGCTCTCTATTGATGATGGTGTACACTGTCGCCCGGCGTTGTACTTGCCGAGCCGAGATCTCATCGGCTGGCAGCTCTTTGTTCACCATGAATTTGAGGATGGGTTGGGCCCATGAAGGTGCTGCAATTTCTGCAACCGCCAAGACTGTGACTTGGACGAGGGTGGCTGGGCCGGGAGGTGGCGGGTTGGAGTCGGCAGCCGCTTGCTGTGTCGATGAAGTCTCCGGGCAGAATGGCGCAGTCCCTGAGCTGGGCTCCGAAGTCTCCGGGCCGGGCTCCGCAGTCCTCGGGCCGGGTGCGACTGCCATGATCTCCGCGCCGCCTGCCGGAATACTCGCGCCGTCTGCGGGGGCTCTTGAGTCGGATCCGACTACTTCAGGAGGAGCCGGCACGAAGATGGAGTCTGACTCCGGTGATGGCTTGACGGGCGGCTTGAGGAGGCGCTAAAGGGCGACGCCGGACGGTATCGCCTGACGGGTGGAGCTGATTCATGCAAGGGCGTCTGCTTGGTCGTTGTCGTTTCTTGGTACATGGAGAAACTCACATCCCTAGAAATACCCACTGAGTTGCTGTACGAGGGAGCGGTAGCTTGCCATGTTTGCGTCCTTGGCGTCCCAATCGCCTGACGACTGCTGGACCACCAAGTCGGAGTCACCATAACACAGGATCCGGCGAATGTCGAGCTCTTTGGCTAGCCAGAGCCCGTGAATGAGTGCCTCGTACTCGGTGGCGTTGTTGGAGGCGGCAAAATGGATTTGCAGCACATACTTGAGCTTGTCGCCCTTGGGAGAGGTGAGGACGATGTCGGCTCCCAAGCTGGTGCGCATCCTGGAGCCGTCGAAGTGCATTCGCCAATGGGTGGAGTTGGGCGTTGGTGGTAGATACTGGGTTTCGGCCCAGTCGACAAAGAAGTCGGCCAGCGCTTGTGACTTGATGGCAGTGCGAGGTTGGTAGTAGATGGTGTAGGGGGCCAAATCTATGGCCCACTTGGCCACTCGTCCCGAAGCACCCCGACTGCCAATGATCTCGGCTAGAGGAGCCGTGCAGACCACAGTGATTGGATGCTCTTGGAAGTAAGGCTTCAATTTCTTGGCGGCAAAATGCACACCATAGCACATCTTCTGGTAGTGGGGGTAGTTTTGCTTGGAGGTTGACAGTACTTCACTCAAATAATATACCGGCCTCTGAACTGGTAGTGCTTTGCCTTCCTCCTTACGCTCTACTACAATGACCGTGCTGACCACTCGGCTGGTGGCGGCGATGTAGAGGAGCATGGGCTCCTTAGGAGTCGGAGCCGCTAGAACAGGTGGAGTCGCCAGCATCTTCTTTAGTTGGATAAATGCTTCGTCCGCCTTGTTGTTCCACTCGAAAAAAGTGGTCTTCTTCATGAGTTGGTACAGGGGAAGGGCCTTCTCGCCCAGCCGACTGATGAACCGGCTGACGGACGCCAAACAGCCGGTGAATTTTTGTACGTCCAGTAGTCGGCTGGGCACCTCCATCCTTTCAATCGCCTTGATCTTCACAGGGTTGCATTCTATGTCGTGTTCGGAGACCAGGAAACCAAGGAGCTGGCCGGCTGGTACTCCGAAGACGCATTTCTCCGGGTTGAGCTTGATCTGGAATCAGCGCAAGTTGTCGAAGGTCTCCTTGAGGTCTTCCAGTAGTGTTCCACGCTTCTCC
The DNA here is from genome assembly GCF_018294505.1 of Triticum aestivum. NCBI lineage: Eukaryota > Viridiplantae > Streptophyta > Magnoliopsida > Poales > Poaceae > Triticum > Triticum aestivum. The sequence goes on along the minus strand of NC_057800.1, from coordinate 595,586,977 downwards.
GTCTTTACCACCACATCATCCATGTATACGTGAGCATTTCTGCCGAGCTGCTTGAGGAGACACTTCTGCATGCATCGTTGGAAGGTGGCGCCGGCGTTCCTCAAGCCGAACGTCATGGTTAGGTAGCAGAAAGCTCCAAATGGCGTGATGAAAGCAGTCTTTAGCCTGTCGGCTGGGTTTAACTTGATCTGGTGATACCCTGAATATGCATCCAAGAAACTCAACAGCTCGCATCCGGCTGTGGAGTCTATCACTTGGTCGATCCTTGGCAAGGCGAATGGGTCCTTGGGGCATGCTTTGTTGACGCTGGTGTAGTCAATACACATTCGCCACTACTTGTTCTTCTTCAGTACCAAGACCGGGTTGGCCAGCCATTCTGGGAAGAATACTTCCATGATGAAGCCGGCTGCGAGCAGCCAGGCTATCTCTTCTCCAACAACTCTCCTCTTCTCTTCTGACAAGCGGCGTAAAGGCTGTCTGACTGGTTTGGCATCAGATCGGACGTGTAATTTGTGCTCGGCGAATTCCGTCGGAACACCTGGCATGTCCTTGCGGGACCATGCGAAGATGTCTTGATTCTCACGGAGGAAATCGACGAGCTCGCCTTCCTATTTGCTGTCGAGGTTGGCGCCTACGACAGCGTACCTCTCTGGGTGCTTCGGGTCCAAAGGTATCTTCTTTGTTTCCTTGGCCGGCTTGAACGAGCCCTCAGCTTCCGACTCTTTGGGATCAGGCGACATCTCTGGCTGCTTGCCTGCCATCGCCACAACTCGATCTAGCAGCCGCTTCTCAGCTGCGATCACGAGGGACTCGGCCAGCCGACTGCTCTCTGATGCGCAGGCGGACGACTTCTTGTAGTTACCAGTTATGGTCAGAATCCCTTTGGAACTCGGCATCTTCATCTTGAGGTAGGCATAGTGGGGGACGGCCATGAACTTGGCCAGGGCTGGCCGGCCAAGCAGTGCAAGGTATGGGCTCTCTAGGTCCACCACCTTGAACCATATTGACTCACGGCGGAAATGATCTTTCTCTCCGAAGAGGACGTCGATCAAGATCTTGCCGATTGACGAGCAGGAAAGGCCAGGGACTATGCCGTGGAACACCGTCCGGCTGGATTATAGTTGCCTCTGCCTGATTCCCAACTTCTCCATGGTGTCTTTGTACAAGATGTTGATGCTGCTACCGCCGTCTATCAGGACTCTGGAAAAACGAGCAGCTCGCTTGTCGGTGGCAAAGGTGGCATCCAAAACCAAGGCATAGGAGCCGGGTCTAGGCATTACTTCGGGGTGGTCAGCCTGACTCCAGCTGATGGGCTTCTTAGACCAGTGCATGAACTCAGGTGTGTCAGAAGCTACTGCATTCACCTCCTGCTGCTGCAGCCGTCTTCTGCATCGACCGTCGGCCACACTGGTGAACACGACGTATGCTCCCTGCTCTTCCGGGTACTCGTCTTGCACTGTGCCAACTGGTCTGACCGCCGACTGCTTGGGCGGAGGGGGAGGCGGCTGCCCAACAGGTGGGGGAGGAAAAAGGTCGTCTCCTTTTGCGATCCTGGTGAGCCAGTGGCATTTCCGAGTGGTGTGGTTGGACGGCTTCGCGCCACTGTGGAACTTGAAGGGTCCATCCGGAGTCTACTCATATGAGAAAGCCGGCTGCCAGTTGGACTTGCCGCCCTTCTGACGTCTGAGCGGAGGCTGCCCTTCCGGCTGTTGGTCTTCAACTATTGCCACCTGCCGACTGGTGGAAGTTGGCGTGGGGGCTTTACACTTGTGGTCATTCTGCTGTTGACGCCGATTGGTGTCTCCGGCTGGGGTCCGGGTAGCCTGAGGAGCCACTTTGCCGGTTGCGCTGACTTGAATCTCCGTCTTCATGGAGGAATCGGCCGTGGCGTATTTGTCTGCTATGATCAGCAGCTCGTCGAGGGTTTTCGGCTCAACGCAGAGAAGCATGTGCTTGAGGAGGGTGCCCTCTCGGCATCCTGCAGTGAAGTACTCAATAGCCTGCACCTCGTGCACGCCCTCGCAAGAGTTGCAGAGCTCGGCCCAGCGCGTGAGGTAGTCGCGAGTTGACTCGCTGGGGCCTTGCACGCACAAGGAGAGCTGGTGGGGTTTGGGAGGTCGCTTATACGTGCTGGTGAAGTTGCAGACGAAAGCGTCCGTGAAGTCGACCCAACTGTTGATGTTGTGGGGCCTTAAGCTATTCAGCCATGTCCTGGCCATGCCCTGGAGCATGAGTGGAACATACTTCACAGCAACATGCTTGTTGCCATTTGCTATGCTGACGGCCGTGGAGTAGTCGACCAACCAGTCCTCCGGCTTCACGGAGCCGGTGTACTTGGGTGTGTCTCTAGGGAGCGTGAACCCTTTGGGGAAGGGCTCGTCTCGGATGTGGGGTCCATCACACGGTGGACCCAACTCATCTTCTTCCTCAAGCGCCAGGGATTGGTGGAGACGGTCGATCCGATGGTGGGCGTCGTTCTCATCGACTCCCTCTCGGCGGCCAAGGTGGTCGCCGAGCGTCAGGTGATCAACAGGCGGCGGGGAGACTCGCCTTTTCCTCCGAGGGGGAGGAGGCGGACAGCCGTCCCGTCGTTCCACTGTTCTTGGGCGGCCGTCTCGGTCGCGCTCTATGATGATGCGAGTCCGACTGCGGCTGGCAGCCGGCTCCTTGTCTTTTCTTCCGCGGACGCCGCCAGTCGGTGTCCGAGACTCCACGCCTTGGTCTCGGCGCGGAAGCAGGTTGTCATTCCGTCGGCGCGGCGCATCAGTGTTGCAGCTGGCCTCGTTCTGCTCAGCAGCCGCGTCAAGGAGTCGTTGCACGCGTTCCGTCATCAAGTGACGCTCTTCACCCTCAAACTTTTCCAGCTCGTCCGCCGCCGCCTAGGCGGCTCAAATATTCTCCGCAGGTGTGGCGTAGACGGAGCGATTCGCCCCGAACAGATCGGCGATAGCCGCACCGCGCTGCTGGACCGTGCCAAGGCGGCTAGGCCCAGCTCGAGCCGGCGTGCCGCCCACTGCGAAGTCCATCTCGCACTGGTAGGCTTCTGACAGGCATCTCATGCTGGCCAGATTTTTGGCGCCTTCGACTAGCTGAAGGTGGCTTCTGACAGACATCTTCAGGGATGGACGCTGCCAGGTCTTGCAGCACCGCATGGAGCGGGTCGTAATCACCCCCGCCGGAGTGCTTGCCATGATCGATGATAAGCACTTCCGTGACGGTGCTTCCGCTGCTCTCCGCGCGAGGAAGCGGCTCGTCGTAGACCACCAAGTTGGTGGGGAACGTGTCAAGCGACACGGTGTCGGAGTCGACCAACATTGGATTAGTGGAGCCTACGGACTCCAAGTCCCCGGCTGGCTCGCTGGCGACGTGAAGTTGATCGAGGAGGCCAGCGAGGAGGCTCTCGGGGCTGCCTGTGCCCGCGTCGGATGCGAGCTCGTCGGAGAGGCGGACCTCGCCTACGAGATCGGCGAGGCAACTGGCCACGCATGAGATTTCACCTCCATGCAGCGCGTCAGCGCAGACTCCGTCTGGCGTCCCGGGCTGGCTGCGCTCGCCAGGGAGGAAAAGGGTTCCCATCCAGAACAGGTCTCCGGACAATGGCGCACCAGGCCCCACGGTGGGCGCCAAATGTCGGGGATTGGGTGCGACATATGCCAATGGATGGCTTATCATGGTGGGGGCGAGTAGAACGTCGCCGGTGCCTAGAAACGGGATGAGGCGTAGACACGAACACCGGTGAACTTTACCCAGGTTCGGGGTTCTCCTAGGAGATAACACCCCTAGTCCTGCTCTGCGGGGTCTCCGCATGATCACTAAGGCAAAAGTGGGTACAATGGTGCTCCTTCAGCTGTATCTGTGGGCAGGAGGAGACTAGGCCAGCTCTCCCCCTTCTCTAAGGTCTGGTCTAGTTCTAATGGATCGGAACCCTTTGCATGGGTGCCCTGGGCGGTTTATATAGGCCTACCCCCAAGGGTACAATGGTAAACCGACTGGGTGCATGGCCCAGCCATCAGTCTCTTCGCCACAAGCCTCTCTGCCGACTGCTGGGGCCCACCGGCTAGTGGGCCCCGCCGGCTGGTCTGGTACGGAGCCGACAGGCCGTACCCGCCGCTTGCGGGTCTTGCCGGCTGCCGATTACTGTAGCCGTGCTTCTAATGACGCAGGCTTGGTCATGGGGTCGTGGCTACAGCCCTGCTACCTGGCGGGCGATTACTGTAGCCACTCCCCGTCTCGTCTGGTTTATGGCGCATGGGACCCGTGGGAGGGGCAGGCCGACTCCCGGGGGCCGGCTCCCTTCGGGTCCGACTGGTGGCGCTCTTGCCGTGTTCTGGACTCTCGCTCGCTAGTAGGGCCCATCGTCTGTGGACCGTACTGACAGGCCGTCATGGGTGCAGGACTCCGCCCCATGTTGCTGATGTCAGGGATGGCACGGCAACAGTGCCTCGCCGGACGGAGATCTCCGCTGGTATGGCGCACTCTGGCCTAGCCTTCCCATGAAAAGGGGAGGGAGTGGGCTTTACTGTGGCCACTCCCGTCCCATCCCCCTTATGAGGGCATGGCTTTGTTGGTGTCGTGGGCCGACTCCACGTGGTCGGCTTCTCTGGGAGCCGCCAGGCGGGAGTCGGCCCGTCTTGACCTCGCCTCCAGGACTCGGCCACATGCGGGCAGTCGGCTGTTCCTTTAGCCGGCCTCTGGAAGGCGGCTCTCCATCCTGGTGTCTTGAGGGGCGCAGTCAGCCCCGATGTCTTGAAAGGTTCTGGGCCTCGGGTTAGCCTACCCGTGGCCCATTACTCCGACATTTATCTTTACCTAATAATAAAGAAAATTGGGTTTCTTTCGTCCGTCATGGCAGTCTTCAGAAAAGTCCCTCTATTTTAGAGAATTTAACCCGCGGTCCTGTTTTAAGTTAAAATGAATCGTTATTTTCTTATTTTACACAAAAGTTTGTGTATTTTCTTGAAATCAACCCGCCGTCCGGATTTAAGTCACACCCAAACCGTTATTTTACATTTTTCAACCCCCCCCTAATATTTTAGGTAATTCATCCGCGGATCATATTTAAGTCAAATAAATGTTTTTTAAAAGCATACATATCTTTTAAACCGTAACTCCGATTTGAACATGTTATATATGAAATATGATTAGAAAAATATGTAGAATACAAATATGAGATTATTTTTACCTTTTTAGTATTTTAAATATTATTTTGGAATATATTTGAGTCAAACCAAATGATTTTCTAAATTATCTGTATCTTTTAAACCGTAACTTCGATTTTAACATATTATATATGAAATTTTATTTGAAAAATATGTGGAATCTAAATATGATGTTAATTTTACCTATTAAATATTTTTAATATATTGTTATGGAAGCAAACTTATAATTTATAGCACAAGATTTGTTTTTTTATACCGGCGGCGATCCGGATTGCAAATAAACACCCACTATAACCATATACATAAAAAATCATCGATGACTACACATGCATACCTCTAAAAAATGTTGTAGGGGAAACAACAGATTTCTCATCACGAGAGTGAGAGAAAGCGAGTCAGAGAGAGGGAGAGGGAGGAGAGAGGGAGAGAGAGACGCCTTAGGATTAACCATATTCAACACACGTTTTTTGTTGTTTTGTGTGAACACTGAGGCCATTGCCGACGAGGGTGAGAAGGAGGATAAGCGACAACACAAATATGATGCCTCGCAAAAATAAAGGAGATGAACCTATTATGGTCTTGAGTGATGGTTGTTGAGTTAAGAGCGTGTGTTGTGTTTTCTCTCCCGTTGCAATGCACGGGCTCTTTTGCTAGTCTATATTAGAGTTTGTCCAGGCTTGTCATTTGCTACAAAAAGGATTGGGCCAACTTACTGCACTTTATTTACTTTTGTTACTTGTTGCTCGTTACAAATTATCCTATCACAAAACTATCTGTTACCACTTATTTTAGTACTTACAGAGAATACCTTGCTGGAAACCGCTTATCATTTCCTTCTACTCCTCGTTGGGTTCGACACTCTTACTTATCGAAAGGACTATGATAGACCCCCTATGCTTGTGGGTCATCAAGACTCTTTTCTGGTGTCGTTGCCGGGGAGTGAAGCGCCTTTGGTAGGTGGAATTTGGTAAGGAAAAATTTATATAGTGTGCTGAAATTTACTGTCACTTGTTACTATGGAAAGTAATACTCTGAGGGGCATGTTCGGGGTATCTTCACCCCGACCAATAGAGCAAAGCGTTGCTCCTCAACCTACTGAACCTACTGAAAATGAAAATGTCTGCTTTAAAATTCCTTCGGGTATGATAGAAAAACTGCTAGCTAATCCTTTTTTAGGAGATGGAACAAAACATCCAGATGAGCATATAATATATGTGGATGAAGTTTGTGGATTATTTAAGCTTGCAGGTGTACCCGGAGATGTTGTTAAGAAGAAGGTCTTCCCTTTGTCTTTGAAGGGAGATGCATCGACATGGTACAGGCTATGTGATGATATGGGGTCTTGGAATTACAAACGATTGAAATTGGAATTTCATCAGAAGTTTTATCCTATGCATCTTGTTCATCGTGATCACAATTAATTTTTGGCCTCGTGAAGGAGAAAGCATCGCTCAAGCTTGGGGGAGGCTTAAATCAATGTTATATTCATGCCCCAATCATGAGCTCTGAATAGAAATGATTATTCAAAAAATTATGCTCGGTTTTCTGATAGCAATCGCACCATGCTTGATACTTCTTGTGCTGGCTCTTTTATGATGAAGACTATTGAATTCAAATGGAATTTTATTGGAAAGAATTAAATGCAACTCTGAAGATAGGGACCTCGACAAAAGTAAGGAGTCAGGTATGACACCTAGTTTTGATTGTGTTAAATCTTTTATGGATACCAATGTTTTCCGTAAATTTAGCACTAAATATGGACTTGACTCTGAGATAGTAGCTTCTTTCTGTGAATCTTTTGCTACTTATGTTGATCTCCCCAAGGAGAAGTGGTTTAAATATCATCCTCCCGTAGAAGTAAAAGTAGCTGCACCTATTAAAGTTGAAGAAAAGATTGTCACCTATAATGATCCTATTGTTCCTACTTCATATGTTGAGAAACCACCTTTTCCTGTTAGGATAAAGGATCAAGCTAAAGCTTCAACTGTGGTTCGTAAAAGCAATATTAAGACATATACACCTCCAGAGCAAGTTAAAGTTGAACCTAATATTGCTATTGTTAAAGTTCTCTTGTCTGATAATATTGATGGGCATGTTATTTATTTCTGTGATGAAACTGCTAGAATTGCTAAACCATGTGCTAAAGATAAACCTCGACCTGTGGTAGCCTGGTATACATGCCTATTATTTCTGTTAAAATAGGAGATCATTGTTATCATGGCTTATGTGATATGGGTGCTAGTGCTAGCGCAATACCTCATTGCTTATACAAATAAATTATGCATGATATTGCACCTGCTGAGATAGAAGATATTGATGTCACAATTAAACTTGCCAATAGAGATACTATTTCACCAATGGGAATTGTTAGAGATGTTGAAGTCTTGTGTGGGAAAACTAAATATCCTGCTGATTTTCTTGTTCTTGGTTCCCCACAAGATAGCTTTTCTCCCATTATATTTGGTAGAGCCTTCTTAAACACTGTTAATGCTACCATAGTTTGCAAAAGGGATGTTGCTACTATGGGTTTAGATGATATGACTCATGAATTTAATTTCTCTAAATTTAGTAGACAACACCGTGAAGAAGAATTACCTAGCAAGGATGAAATTATTGGTCTTGCTTCTATTGCCGTACCTCCTAGTGATCCTTTAGAATATTATTTGCTAGACCATGAAAATGATATGTTTATGAATGAAAGAAGGGAAATAGATGAAGTATTCTTTAAATAGGAACCTATTCTGGAAAACAATTTACCTGTTGAAATATTAGGAGATCCTCCTCCACCCAAGGGTGATCCCTTGTTTGAGCTTAAACCGTTACCTGATACTCTTAAATATGCTTATCTTGATGAGAAAAAGATATATCCTATTATTATTAGTGCTAACCTTTCAGAGCATGAGGAAGAGAGATTATTGAAAACTCTGAAGAAGCACCGTGCTGCTATTGGGTATACTCTTGATGATCTTAAGGGCATTAGTCCCACTCTATGTCAACATAAAATAAATTTGGAAGAAGATGCTAAGCCAGTTCGTGATCATCAACGACGGCTGAATCCTAAAATGAATGAAGTGGTAAGAAAGGAAATACTAAAGCTCCTTGAGGCAGGTATAATCTATCCCGTTGCTGATAGTAAGTGGGTAAGTCCTGTCCATTGTGTCCCTAAGAAGGGAGGTATTACTGTTGTTCCTAATGATAAAGATGAATTGATTCCTCAAAGAATTATTACAGGTTATAGGATGGTAATTAATTTCCGCAAATTAAATAAGGCAACTAAAAAGGATCATTACCCCTTACCTTTTATCGATCAAATGCTACAAAAATTATCCAAACATACACATTTTTGCTTTCTAGATGGTTATTCTGGTTTCTCTCAAATACCTGTGTCAGCCAAAGATCAATCAAAGACTACTTTTACATGCCCTTTTGGTACTTTTGCTTATAGACATATGCCTTTTGGTCTATGTAATGCACCTGCTACCTTTCAAAGATGCATGATTGCTATATTCTCTGACTTTTGTGAAAAGATTTGTGAGGTTTTCATGGAAGATTTCTCCATCTATGGATCTTCTTTTGATGATTGCTTGAGCAACCTTGATTGAGTTTTGCTGAGATGTGAAGAAACTAATCTTGTCTTGAATTGGGAAAACTGCCACTTTATGGTTAATGAAGGTATTGTCTTGGGGCACAAAGTTTCTCAAAGAGGTATTGAAGTTGATAAAGTCAAGGTTGATGCTATTGAAAAGATGCCATGTCCCAAGGACATCAAAGGTATAAGAAGTTTCCTTGGTCATGCCGGATTTTATAGGAGGTTCATTAAGGACTTCTCAAAAATTTCTCGGCCTCTGACTAATTTATTACAAAAAGATATACCATTTGTTTTTGATGATGATTGTGTAGAAGCATTTGAAATACTTAAGAAAGCATTGATCTCTGCACCTATTGTTCAGCCACCTTATTGGAATTTACCCTTTGAAATTATGTGTGATGCTAGTGATTATGCTGTAGGTGCTATTCTAGGGCAGAGAGTTGATAAGAAATTAAATGTCATTCAATATGCTAGTAAAACCCTAGACAATTCTCAAAGAAATTATGCTACCACTGAAAAAGAATTCTTAGCAGTTGTATTTGCTTGTGATAAGTTCAAACCTTATATTGTTGATTCTAAAGTAACTATTCACACTGATCACGCTGCTATTAAATATCTCATGGAAAAGAAAGATGCTAAACCTAGACTTACTAGATTGGTTCTCTTGCTACAAGAATTTGACTTACATATTGTTGATAGAAAGGGAGCTGAGAAGCCCGTTGCAGACAACTTGTCTAGGTTAGAAAATGTGCTTGATGACCCACTACCTATTGATGATAGCTTTCTTGATGAGCAACTAAATGTCATAAATACTTCTCATACTGCTCCATGGTATGCTGATTATGCTAATTACATTGTTGCTAAGTTTATACCACCTAGTTTCACATACCAGCAAAAGAAAAAGTCCTTCTATGATTTGAGGCATTACTTTTGGGATGACCCACATCTTTATAAAGAAGGAGTAGATGGTCTTATTAGACGTTGTGTACATGAGCATGAACAGGAACAGATCCTACACAAGTGTCACTCCGAAGCTTATGGAGGACACCATGCTGGAAATAGAACTGCACATAAAGTATTGCAATCTGGTTTTTATTGGCCTACTCTCTTCAAGGATGCTCGTAAGTTTGTCTTATCTTGTGATTAATGTCAAAGAATTGGTAATTTTAGTAGACGTCAAGAAATGCCTATGAACTATTCACTCGTAATTGAACCATTTGATGTTTGGGGCTTTGAATATATGGGACCCTTTCCTTCCTCTAATGGATATACACATATCTTAGTTGCTGTTGATTACGTTACTAAGTGGGTAGAAGCTATTCCAACTAGTAGTGTTGATCATAACACTTCTATTAAAATGCTTAAAGAAGTTATTTTTCCAAGATTTGGAGTCCCTAGATATTTAATGACTGATGGTGGTTCACATTTTATTCATGGTGTTTTCCGTAAAATGCTAGCTAAATATGATGTTAATCATAGAATTGCATCTCCTTATCATCCCCAGTCTAGTGGTCAAGTAGAATTGAGTAATAGAGAGCTCAAATTAATTTTTCAAAAGACTGTTAATAGATCTAGAAAAAATTGGTCCAAGAAACTTGATGATGCATTATCGGCCTATAGAACTGCATATAAAAATCCTATGGGTATGTCTCCGTATAAAATGGTTTATGGAAAAGCATGTCACTTACCTCTCGAACTAGAACACAAGGCATATTGGGCTATTAAAGAACTCAATTATGATTTCAAACTTGCCGGTGAGAAGAGGTTATTTGATATTATCTCACTTGATGAATGGAGAATCCAAGCCTATGAAAATGCCAAGTAGTTTAAAGAAAAGGTTAAAAGATGGCATGACAAAAGGATACAAAAGCATGAGTTTAATGTAGGTGATTATGTATTGCTATACAACTCTCGTTTAAGATTTTTTGCAGGAAAACTTCTCTCTAAATGGGAAGGTCCTTACGTTATTGAGGAGGTCTATCGTTCCGGTGCCATAAAAATCAACAACTTCGAAGGCACAAATCCGAAGGTGGTGAACGGTCAAAGAATCAAACATTATATCTCAGGTAATACCATAAATGTTGAAACCAATGTTATTGAAACCGTAACCCCGGAGGAATACATAAGGGACACTTTCCGGAATGTTTCAGACTCCGAAAAGGAATAGGTATGTGGTACGGTAAGTAAACCGACTCCAAAACAGTTTTTAAGGCAATATTTCTCCGTTTTGGAATATTTAGAAAAATAGAAAAATAAGAAGCAGTCCGTGAAGGACACAAGGGCCCCACAAGGGTGGAGGGCGCGCCCTACCCCTTGGGCACGCCCCTACCTCGTGGGCACCTCGTGTGCTCTCCGGACTCCGCCTTCGTACACGTTACGTATTTTGGTCGGTAAAAATTCATTGTATAATCTCCCACGGGTTTTAACTCCCGTATCACGCAAATATCTCTTGTCCTTGTTTTGAGTTGTCCTACTACAGACAGAGCAACATGTCGTCCCAGGATTCGGAAGGAGAAAGCTATCTGGCTGATTACCTTGCAGATCCTAAGGTCTATGGGGATGTGGAGCATTCCGGTTGAACTACGGAAGAAGAAGAGGACTATGAACCCAAGGGAAAGGATGAGACGAGCTCAGATGAAGATGAAGTCCCACTACCTCAACCTGGGGACATGCATGTGGAGTTCAAAAAGTCAAGACTCCTGGATAGGGTAAAGAAACCTAAGATCGAGTTTATCCCTTTTCACCTCTTGCAGGAAAACAAGCAGGAACTATGCAAAAAGATACTGAGCCTGGAGCAGGGTATCAAGGACCTAAGGGACCAAAATTCTGTCCTCAAGCGCAAATTAAGGAAGAATCCTACGCCATCAACAAAACCATCATCTTCTCCACCACAAAGAAGAATTGAGTATCTCGTATGGGCACTTCCCTTGGCAACTGCCAAGCTTGGGGGAGTGCCCCGGTATCGTATCACCATCACTTTTATCTTTACCGTTTTTCTTAGTTCAATCCTTTTGGTAATATCTTGATCTAGTAGAATAAAAGTTCTTAGTATGATCTAGTCGTGAGTTTTGCTTTATAATTCTTCTATGTAATCGAGTCCATGCGCTATATAATAAAACTTAGTGTTGAGTCAAGGGCTTGATTCTTTTGCCATGATCTTAAGTGAATAAAAGAAAAGGAGAAAGAAATAAAAAGAAACAAAGAGATCATATGGATCTCATGGAGAGTAATGAGCTCACATAGAAAAAGTATGATGAATAAAAGTTGTTGAGAGTTGACAAGCATAGTTTTGGTCACCGTTGCAATTAATAGGAAGTAATAAAGAAAGAGAGGTCTTCACATATAGATATACTATCTTAGACATCTTTTATGATTGTGAGCACTCATTAAAATATGACATGCTAAAAGAGTTGACGTTGGACAAGGAAGACAACATAATGGGTTATGTTTTCTTACATCTGAGATAAATTAAATTGTCATGGATCATCCAACATGGTTGAGCTTGCCTTTCCTCCTCGTGCTAGCCAAATTCATCGCACCAAGTAGAGATACTACTTGTGCTTCCAAATACCCTTAAACCAGTTTTGCCATCAGAGTCCACTATACCTACCTATGGATTGAGTAAGATCCTCTAAGTAAGTTTTCATCGGTGCAAGCAATAAAAATTGCTCTCTAAATATGTATGACTTATTAGTGTGGGATAAATAAGCTTTATACGATCGTGTGATATGGAAGAAATAAAAGCGACAGACTACATAATAAAGGTCCATATTACAAGTGGCAATATAAAGTGATGTTCTTTCGCATTAAGATTTTGTGCATCCAACTATAAAAGCGCATGACAACCTCTGCTTCCCTCTGCGAAGGGCCTATCTTTTACTTTTATCTCCTACCCTGCATAAGACTCATGGTGATCTTCACCTTTCCTTTTTACATTTTATTCCCTTGGCAAGCACAGTATGTTGGAGATCCTGGTATATATGGCTAATTGGATGTGAGTTTTCATGAACTATTATTGTTGACATTACCCTTGAGGTAAGACATTGGGAGGCAAAACTATAAGCCCCTATCTTTCTCTATGTTCGATTAAAACTCCATACCCATAAGTATTGCATGAGTGTCAGCAATTGTGAAAGACTATATGATAGTTGAGTATGTGGACTTGCTGAAAAGCTCTTATATGTTGACTCTTTCCTATGTTATGATAAATCGCAATTGCTCCAATGACTGAGATTATAGTTTGTTAGTTTTCAATGAAGTTTACGATTCATACTTGAAATTGTGATTGAATTATTACTCTAGCATAAGGAATCATATGACAAGAACTATATAAGTTGTTGTTCTAAGAATGATCATGATGCCCTCATGTCCGTATTTTATTTTTATCGACAGCTCTATCTCTAAACATGTGGACATATTTTTCGATTTCGGCTTTTCGCTTGAGGACAAGCGAGGTCTAAGCTTGGGGGAGTTGATACGTCCATTTTGCATCATGCTTTTATATCGATATTTATTGCATTATGGGTTGTTATTACACATTATGTCACAATACTTATGCCTATTCTCTCTTATTTTACAAGGTTTACATAAAGAGGGAGAATGCCGGCAGCTGGGATTCTGGGCTGGAAAAGGAGCAAATATTAGAGACCTATTCTGCACGGCTCCAAAAGTCCCGAAACTTCACGGAAGACGTTTTTAGAATATATAAAAAATACTCAGCGAAAGAAATTTACCAGGGGGGCACACCCTGCCCACGAGGGTGGGGGCGCGCCCTACCCCCCTGGACGCGCCCCCCTACCTCGTGGGCCCCCTGGTGGCCCTCCGGTGGCCATCTTCTGCTATATTAAGTCTTTCGATGGGAGAAAATCATAAGCCATCTTCTAAGAGGAAACTCTGCCGCCATGAGGCGGAACCAATCTAGGGCTCTGGCGGAGCTGTTCTGCCGGGGAAACTTCCCTCCCGGAGGGGGAAATCATCGCCATCGTCATCACCAACGCTCCTCTCATCGGGAGAGGGCAATCTCCATCAACATCTTCATCAGCACCATCTCCTCTCAAAACCCTAGTTCATCTCTTGTATCCAATTCTTGTCTCCAAGTCTGGGATTGGTGCTAGTAGGTTGCTAGTAGTGTTAATTACTCCTTGTAGATGATGCTAGTTGGTTTAATTGGTGGAAGATAATATGTTCAGATCCTATATGCATATTAATACCCCTCTGATTATGAACATGTTTATGTTTTGTGAGTAGTTACTTTTGTTCCTGGGGACATGGGAGAAGTCTTGCTATTAGTAGTCATGTGAATTTGGTATTCGTTCAATATTTTGATGAGATGTATGTTGTCTCTCCTCTAGTGGTGTTATGTGAACGTCGACTACATGACACTTCACCATTGTTTGGGCCTAGAGGAAGGCATTGGGGAGTAATAAGTAGATGATGGGTTGCTAGAGTGACAGAAGCTTAAACCCTAGTTTATGTGTTGCTTCGTAAGGGGCTGATTTGGATCCATATGTTTCATGCTATGGTTAGGTTTACCTTAATACTTTTGTTGTAGTTGCGGATGCTTGCAATAGAGGTTAATCATAAGTGGGATGCTTGTCCAAGTAAGGGAAGTACCCAAGCACCTGTCCACCCACATACCAAATTATCAAAGTACCGAACGCGAGTCATATGAGCGTGATGAAAACTAGCTTGATGATATTCCCATGTGTCCTCGGGAGCGCTTTTATTGTCGAGGGTTGGGTGCGACATATGCCAATGGATGGCTTATCATGGTGGGGGCGAGTAGAACGTCACGACTCTGATGTGGCCCCAGCCTGCCTAACAAAACGGCCAACCCATACGGTGGCTCACAACTCGTAGTGTACTGCGAGCCACCCGCCACCCCCAGACGCACACACCCACACACACACACCGCTAATCCACCGCAACTATGATGCATGTTAAATTAATTATCCTGCGTTGAACATACATGTTACCAAAGGAGGGACGTTATAATTTCAAAAAATTCATAGAGATCATTAAGACGTTTTAGTAAATTGATTGATTGATTTTCTATGGGTATAATGTGCAAAAATCAAATTTGAGCTACATGCACATGTGACAGTGCACCTAAATGGATTGAAAAAACACATGTGTCTCACTGGGTGCATGTTTACTCCCCGTGCAACAAATTTCAAACATTGAGAATCTTGATTTTTAAATTCTAGTACATCCAAAACTTATTTGAAGTTCATGGAACTTATCGTGTTGTCATATGGACACCAATACAAAGTGGCATTGTACTTTTTATATGTCAAATTTGAGACCAATTTTGATGTAATCTTTATCTAATTACAGACGGGAGATTATTAATAATTGGGAAACCAATATCCCAAATGGATTATTTATTCAAACTGTGAGTGTTAGACCAACAATGGATGCGTGCCATGCTTCGGTTAAGCAATAAAGCCGCATCATTAATCATCCAAATAGAAAAACAATATACGTGCTGCCGCGTGACCCGTGTGGTATGCGAGCAGGCGTGAGTTGACGGGACGCATGTGAGTAGTCCGCCGCGCAGGCAGACTGGGAGGCGTGCGTGTAGGTGTGTGAATTGCCGGAGGCGTGCTTGCTGCGCAGTGTTATCGGGAGGCGTGCGAATAGTTGTGTGAAACTTTGGTAGGCATGTGAGTAGTCCGGTGCGCAGGCTCACCAGGAGGCGAGCCATCAGTTTGACCACCGCTCGCCTCTCTCCCATAACTCCCACTACTCCATATTAATGGTGCGTCCGAGCGGCCGCACCCCCATCCTCACTACGCACACACAATCCTCTCTCTCCGCTTGCAACCTCAACGCCGCTTTTAGTCCTCAAAGCCGTCAGTGTATGAGGATGCCGCCGAAGCACCCCATCGGAGGGAGTGGCGACGCCGGGGCTGCTAAAGCACCAGAGCACGGCGTGGAGATGGAGATAGAGGTTGCCGTCACCGCCAGCGAGTTATCGCTGCACCCTGACATCGCCGACGGCGTCGAGCTTCCACAGCCGTAGGCGGAGTTCCACATTGACTCCAACGACCACTCCGGCGAAGACTCCGATGACCACTCCGGTGACGACTCCGACGACCACTCTAGCGACGACTCCGATGACGCGGACACCTGGTTAGTGATCTATACCCATTTATGTGTCAAATAGATCATAGGGTTTCTCTGGTTACTCCTGCCTCCTCCTTTTTGGAATACAAATCCTGTGGTTATGTTCTCCCAATCCATGAAATCTGAGTAAGTTTCGTTAGATCCGTGTAGTGTATTGATTGTTTGAATGGTACACGTGATAAGTGATTAGTTGTTTCATCTGTGCAAATGATTTCTGCTAGTAATCTGATTAGGGTTAGTGTTCATGCTAATAATTCCTAGCCAGGACTTGACAATTGATTTTGAAAAACCTACCTATGTTTGTGCCATTATTTTCTTCAAGATTGGTCTGTACATAGACGACTGTGCTTAAAATCGCACCATAATCTCTGGATATGTATAAATAAATAGCCATAAATTCCTAATGCTACTTCACGGCATGTAATCAGTGATTTGATGCCAAATTTGTTTTACTATTTGTATAGGTGATGTCTGATGATGTGCACAGCGAGGATGAAGATGTCCAGAGGAGGAACAACAGGCAAATCCTGAGGGAGCTTTATGCGGGAATGCATAACATGCATATTAGGACCTGGAACGGCGGCTATGGATGCCCATTTTGCAGCCAGAAGCTTCATGACACGTATCTAAGTGTTCTGGCGCATGCAAGAGGACGGGCCGTTGGCTCCTTCAAGCAGAACTATTCTCGCAGGGTGGCGCATGATGCGTACGCCGAGTACCTGGAGAAGCTTCAGGATCGTGCCGCCTGTGAGATGAGATGTGGGATGGATGAAACTATATATGTACGCTCGAGTATACTTAATACTGTTGAACTATGTACTACTTATGGTTGCACTATGTTTATCTACGTGTACACTTATTATCTATGTCTGAGTATGTTAATTATTTCGCCAAATTTTGGTAAAAAATACAACGCGGGACCAATAAACTAGGATGGAGGTAGTACGTCAATCACACACGGTTCCCAAAATTGGAACCATGTGCAATGACTTTCATTTTGCCTGCTACGTCAATCACACACGGTTCGCTCTAGCAAACCGTCGCCCCCAAAATTCTTTGTGGGACAGAAAACCCTCACCACCCAATTCAAAAAAGAAAAAAGAAAACCCTCACCATCCCCACGTCACAAAAACCCTCACCCCGCCCGCCACCTACCTCGGCCCCTCCGGTACGTTCCCCATTCACACCTGCACAAGCTCCTCCGCGTCTATGCCATGGCACCGCCTATCGCGGTGGTAAACACTTAGCTCGATGCCTGCCGCTACCAGGCTACCGGGAAAGCAAACCGCATTTCGTCACTTCCGCTTGCCGCCGCCTATTGCCATCAACTTTCTCGATGCTGCTCGCGGTCGACCCAGCTCCGCTCGGTTGGGGAATCTGCCATGCTAAGGGTTCTTTCTCATGGACGACAAGGTAACTAATTTAATGAGATATTACCACATCTCTTATCCCAGTTCATCTGCCTCCTTTAATCAACCGGCTGAAATCTCCATGAATTCATTTTTATTCGAGCTGATTTGAGAGTTTTCTTTCATACATAGAATGTACAGTGCGCCGATACTTCAGGACTTGGCGACCGCCACCAAAGATTCCATCTCATCGTACCAGATAACTTGAGGACACGCGTGGTATGTTCAATCTCACCCTAAATTGGTTGGCATGGCCTACTTTCCTGAATATATTCTAAATATTGCTACATTTGGATAATATGTGCCACATGCACCATATACGTCAAAGGGGATTTCACCCTCTTTTTTCTATATTAGGCAAATTAATGATGTATTGTTCTTTCGATTACTCTCATATTTCCATGCCATCATGTTTACCCTATCTGTTTAATGATAGACTTTTGTCCTTCGATTTCAACTGCTATACAGTTCTTTCAATTTGGGCCCATATTTGCATGTTACCAAATTTTCTTTAACAATCCTACCATTTTCTGCAGGACATCCCTCGTTATGCAACAGATTATGTAGTGCACAATTTTTCCCTTTACATACATCAAGGCTCCACGAATGTCATAGTGCGCACAAACCATGGATTTACAATTGTTGCTACTGTAAGACTTGATGAACGTGGTGACTCCTATTTTGGCACTGGCTTTTGGAATGAAATTGCAAAGTTTTATGTACTGAAAGCTGGAATTAAAATTGCACTACACATAGAAGGGCTTGGTCATGAGATATATGCTAACTTCCCCGACAAAATCATCCATCCAGACTTTGTTCGAAGTAAGTTTTCTTTTCAACTATCTGCATATGTTGACTTACCCAGCAATGTCAAATGAATTGTGTAGTATTTAAGCAACCAATTGCTATTCCCTTATCTTACTATATTCCTACCTAATAACTTCTAGTTACCAATACACTTTTCTATTGCCCTATTTTAACTAAATATTCCTTGTACTCCCATTTTTATCAGAAAGCGCCGCTGACAATGAGACTCCAGAGGTGGAGAACGGGTCTGCCAACAAGCGGAGGCGGGGCGAGCTAGAACCGCAAGCCACTCCAGCAGGCCTAGACTTAATCAGCAGCCTCCTTGGTGATATGTTGAGAGTCACCATCTCCCTCCTCCCAATTAAATATGGGGCACGGACAACCCTCCTTTCCCGACGGTGGCGCCCCCTATGGAACTCCAGCCCTCTTGACCTCATCGACACCCACGAGCTGTGCCATGGCTATCGCAAAAGCTTGGATGCATTCTCCAAGATCATCGGCAGTCACCTTAGCCCAACCAAAGGCCTTATAATGGGCAAGTTCCGTTCCAATGGCAAGGACCGAGCCAAGCTTGACGACTGGTTCTGATCCCTCGCCCTAGATCAGCTCGAGGAGCTCACTTTTGATGATGGGCATATGCGGTCGCAGCCAACGTCCGCACTCCGCCTCGCGCCCACGCTGTTCGTCGCCAAGTTCAGGAACTGCCATTTCCCGCCCCTTAATGACGCGCCCACTCTTATTCTACCACGACTGAAGCACCTCGAGCTCGTCACCGCCTGCCTCTCAAAGGGTGACATGGAGCGCCTGCTCCGTGGCTGTACTGCACTCGAGTACCTTCGTCTTCAGGTGGTCAATGGGTTGAGTACCTTCCACATCACATCCATGACTCTCCGGACTATTTATGTGTGTTGCTGGTGTGGCAGGAAGAAATCACAAAAGGTGGACCATGGTATGGTCATCCAGGACACACCTGCACTTGAGAGATTACTTGTAGTTGATCAAGAAGGTCCAACAAGAATCAATGTCATTTCTGCATCGAAATTGACAGTGGTGGGCTACTCGTCTGACAAATACTCCGAACTTGTTATTGGATCCACACCCGTTCAGGTACAACAGACGCCTTCTACCTCTCCTTCTACAAATTAACATTATTTCTTATTTTGAAGATGTCTGTTCGTTTGTCATTCAGAAAATGATTCCTACAAGCTTGACCCCGAAACTACGCACAGTGAAGGTCTTGGAAGTAGAATCTATCGGGCCCGACCTGGAGCAAGTTGTCAGTTTCCTAAGATGCTTTCCTGTTATCGAGGTGATGTTCCTTTCCTGTTAAATGTTAACCATAACGGAGTTCAATTTTTGACACCATTTTCCAAGTTTATAATGACAATGTACTACGATTTCTGAAGGTTCTTTTGGAGGATTTCAGTACATACATGCCCCCCCCCATATTGGTTGCTTGATCCATATGGTTACAATCAATAAGCATTTCTCCTTTGGATTCATCTGTACAAGTTTTCTTAGGGAACTTTTCAAACGCTCCAACCTCTTGTGAAGAAGGCTACATTTTTCTAGAATGTAATCAAATGCCCATGTTAATCATGTCAGATCGAAGATGGCATGTTAGTGCATTTTACAAATCCTGCAAACCAAATAGCTAGGCCTGTAGTAATTTTCAAAGCTACATGTAGGCACTAACACGTTTTATTCTTTTGTAGATAAGATTAGGCCCAGTGGTGGATAATGTGATATAATATAACAATCATGTCGAATGCCTAGATCTGCATCTCTCAGATATTACTTTGAACTTCTACCGAGGGACCTTACCGGAGATTATATTCACCAGGTTCTTTGTTCTCAGAGCAAGGGTGCTGAAAGAAATGAGGTTTTCCCTACATTTCTTTCGCAAAAATGAATGGTCTGTTGATCAGCGCCGGTGCCTGCGGCAGAATGGAGTAGGCTCCAAAAATGTTGAATTTCATTTTGGAACTTCAGATGACCGAATAATCGGAAGCCATTGGGTCAACTCCATAGATGACTTCTCAGTGGCTGACCCCTTTGCAAAAATTGTGAGGTTTCGAAGCCAGACTTAGAAGCGGTGATATTAGTTTGAACCTCTCTAATATCCATGTTCTGCGCATCAGCGCGAGCGTTTGCAGCTGATGAGCTGAATTTCATTTCTAATATCAGTTTGAACCTTGTAATATTCGAATTTGAGCCATATAACTCTGGAATTTGAACCTTGTAATATTTGGAGCTTTTGTGGTACAATCGTTGAAATGGCATCGTATGAGACTCGTATATTGCTAGCACTATTTTGATATTAATACGCAATGGTCTTAGATTTTATTAACCATTCTCGAATCAGTTTACCTTGTTGATCTCACAACACACGATCTATATAGCTAACTCGACTGTGATCTTTGACATTATTGCACACAGTTGGTTTCTTCCACTGTGTGCACTGTAGAGCGTAGAATTAATTATCGCACTCGGGTGTCCATCATCACCCTTCTGTGTAACTTTGACCTCATCACCCAAGGCTAAACTTATGACCGAAGTTATTCCACACACTTCGTTTTTACATAGCTTTTTGCCAATAAACGCCCATGATTTGTCCCTCTTCTAGCCGACGCGTGGCCAAACTAACCAGGTGGGAAGCTTGCACGGTAAACAATGCGGTAGTGCGGGAACACGCTATTCGAGCCCACGCCTGGGGTGCGGTGTTGTCAAGCATGCACTGGATTCTAGAATCCTCCGCTATGAACGTCCTGACAAGACGTGATGATTACAGGCCGGCCGGCCCCCATTTATTACAGCGGCCATTTAACCTACCCTTGTGTCTCTTCAACCTTTCGATCGCGCCCTACCATTGCAAGAAGCACACCCACCACGAGAAATTCTTAGAGGGTATCCTGCGCGGCTCCAATGGCGCTCCGAGAGGCTGCCGACGACGAGCAGGAGTTCACCATGCGTGCCATGGTGGACACCCACAAAAGGTTCATGGACCTCTTAGTGGTGTACACTAACGACCCGGTCTGGGCTGAGCACTCCATCCACATCATGGAGATGTTGCTTGCCGAGGAGAAGTACAAGGTGGTCGGGTTCGACCTCGAGTACACCTGCGCTCGTGCCGGGTCTCGTCCAAAGGTCGTCATCGCCCAGATGTGCGTGCGCCACCACGTCCTCGTCTACCACTACTGCCTGGCCATGAGGCCTTGAGAGTGTTTCGCCTGGTTTGTGAACAGCCCTCACTACATGTTCGCTACGGTGGACATCACCAATGATGTAAAGGCGCTCGAGAATTCAGGCATCGCCTGCCAGAATCTTGTCGACATCCAAGGACAATACAAGATTAGGGGCAGCAAGGAGCATGAGAAGGACTCACTGGTTCACCTCGCCGAGGCCATCACCGACCCTTACTACAGAGACATGAAGGATTCGTGCAACAAGGACAAGCGTGCCCGGCACTCGGCTTGGATGGAGAAACTCGACAAAGCTCACATCGTGTGCGTGGCCAAGGAGGCGTACACGAGCTACGACATGTACAGGCGGATCGTTCACATGAGGAAGTCCCTCCTTCCCCAAAATGGCCAGGGATTCAGCCGGAAGCAGAGCAATGGCAAGCGTCGTCGCAACAATAAGTAGATGATTAGACCCTCGTTTCTCCTACTTTAGTATGCATGTAATTGCTTTCTTTGGTGTGTGGAAATGTTATGTGTGTAGTCACTTGTGTAATTGTGTGCTTAATTTGGTTATGCAATGCTGTCTTTTTAAGTATATATGTTGATGTTGTAGACAGAGCGTAGATGTTGTGTGGACAAAGAAAATCACATCGCACACGGACTAAACAATGGAACCCATCGGTGATGTTTTCATCAATCACTCACAATTGTATACCAGCAATCGTTTGCTCACAACACACACGGCTTGTTAGCAGTAATCGTCTATGTTGTTATCAGTCTTCGCACATGTCTCCGATTACAGACCTGTTTGTCTCGTATCACACATCTTGTTCATTCGAACCGTTTATGTTCTCATGTCTCAACGCAAACAGTTCATCCGAGTGAACCACATGCTGTATATCACACACACCTTTGAATAGGCTAACCGTTTCTTTTGTGTGGCCTAATCACAAACAGTTCATCCGAGTGAACCGTATGCTGGGTATCGCACACGCCTTCATCTGGCTGCCCGTTTCTTTTGTTCCTCTCATCGCAAACATTTCATTGAACTGAACCGCATGCCCTTTATCGCACACACAAATAAAACCTGAACTGTGTTTGATGCATCCTTCATCGCAAACGTTTTTGTCGGGACCCCGATTCTAAGTCACACCGATCTAGCATGTAACACCTCATATCACTTTGCGGCCTCACGCACGGTATTCCCACGGGTGTCGCCTTACCATGGCCCGGGACCGTTTGCGCCTTTTGGCTCACGTATATGATAGTGTCCGGGCCAACATGACTAGTCGTGAACCCAAAGTGGCACTAACTTACGGGGACAAGCATACATGAAACAACATCGAGCATGTCGGTCAGCAGCGTATGAATCCGGGTTGTAGCAACTGGGCTAACAGGACTCCGGTAAACCCGGGTTGTAGCAGGCTAGGCAGGACTCCAGATGTCATCGCGTGACATTTCCCCAAAGGGACAGACACAGGAACGAAGTAAATCACATGCCGGCCAGTCTAAGTGTTCCGGAGCAGTAGTGCTGGGCTAGCAGGATAAGGTAAACCGGGCTGTAGCGGACTACCATGGCTCGATGGAAGCACTAGACTACATTTCCCCATAAGAGAGGCTACCAAGGATAGACAACTAGGTTGTCGGATCCCACACATAGCAATACACGTTACACGTACGCATAACATGCAAGTATGTGTTGTACAACATGGCATCACAACATAACGCAAACTCATATAGATAAAGGCCCAGAAGAGCCACATAGCATTAAATACAAACAGGGGTCACATGACCCATCATTCAGAGCATACAAGCAACGGAAGCATTACATGTCTGAGTATAGACAACTACAAAAGAAAAAGGCTGAGAAGCCTGACTATCTACAAGACCCTCCCAAGGTACAAGATCGTAGCTGAGGTAACAAGCTACTCGTCGAAGTCCAAGCGGAACTACTAGTAAGACCGAAGTCTCCGCTGCAAAAACATAAATAAAGCAACGTGAGTACAAAGGTACTCAGCAAGACTTACATCAGATCCTATCATACATGCATTTGTATCAAGAAGGTAATGTGGGGTTTAGTTGCAGCAAGCCAGCTTTGACTCAGTGGCTATCCTGTTCTATGACTACAAGAAACTTCTTTGAGGTGAGGCAGCGCACACGAGTCCACTAAACACCACATCAATACACTACTATGGATTCATCCCCGTCTCTCTATGACAAGGCCATCCATAGCACTCACACTTGTCTTGAGCATTTTAGAGTATCCACTTTAAGTTGTCTATGTACCACGTAAGCATCCAATAAGTCCATAACCGAGGACACGGCTATTCAAATAGAACATGATAACCCTGCAGGGGTGTACTTCTTCACACACGCTCTCACCACTTATCACCATATACACGTCATGTATCTCGACAACCTTCAAGCGGAAGCCTGGCGAGGGTGTTGGCCACGACCTGACTAACCATACAAGACTCTAATCCAGGTTTATCGCCTATTCGGGTTCCATCGGCAAGGAGATCCGGCCGGGGTTTCGCTCATGGCCCGAAACGATGTGTACAGGGTTCTCGAGCCCACCATCCGGGTGCCACTCGGTACACCGGGCCACGGTGCCTACTCTGTCCCAAGTCCACCCTGCCGGGTGCCACTCGGTAGAAAAATAGCACTACCTACAAACACCAAAAACTATTTGCAACTCCTGGACAGAGATCAAGTTGGTTAATAAGTCGAGAGGGGCACTTAAGCAGTCCAATGTGTGGTAGTAGCTAGTCATTGGACGACATACACAGAACTCAGTGCTTAAGGACGGTTCTAGTGAGACAACCCACCATGTACTCCTACATGGCCTCTCACCGCTACCTTTACCAAATCGTGTTCACACACTTAACTCTCAGCATCAGAACATAGCATTGCACTCCAATTCATTCCCAATGAATCAGACCTGACATACTCTAAGCAATAGCAGGCAAAGCATGGTAGGAACACAACATGGCTCAATCAACTCCTACACATGCTGGTGGGTTTTAACTATTTACTGTGGCAATGACAGGTCATGCAGAGGAATGGGTTCAACTACCGCAGCATAAAGTAGCAGCTGAATCGTTGTTGTCCTAATGCAATAAATGAAATCAGGAGTGAGAGAGTAGGATTGTATCGGAATGAACAAGGGGGTTTACTTGCCTGGTAGATCAACATGGGGCACTTCTCCTCAGACAGGTACTCTGGATCGGTCTCCGGAGCAGGACCTATCGAGAAGGAACGGTGTCGGAAATCAATACACAATCATATGCAACAATATGATGCATGAACATGGCATGAAGATGTGATGTTGTCGAGTTAATGCATCTAGCATTTATTTGGTTGAAGTCCATTTGAACCAATGGTTCAAATGCAACTCCAAAATAAGCTCTTATAAATGCCATTCATGTGTTTTCACATATACATCAGGTATAACTTGGTTTTTCATGCATGAAAATAGTACAGATGGATAGATTGAAATTTTCTGATAATTTTTCATATATAAATTATTTCAATCTGAGCTACGGTTGAATTTATATGAAGTTTTGAAGTTTTGAATATATTCTGGAATTTCCTGATTTATTTTAAAACCAGAAAATGATATATTGCATCAGCACTCGTCATGCTTGCATCAGCAAGTCAACGGCGCTGACTGGGTCAAACCTGACGTGTGGGGTCCACACATCAGTTTCATAGGTTAATTAATAGAGGGGGTTATTTCTAATCTAATTAACAGATTAGGGCGTCGGGGCCCACTATCTGTGTCACATAGGGGGGTTAATTAGCGGGGTTGACCCGGTTTTGACCGGTGATTAGTCGTTGGCGAGGGCGAACGCGGCGGAGGGGCTCGGGATCATCGTTCCGACGACCAAATGGACGGCGGAGACCATAGAGGAGAAGCCCGCGCTCATCCGCACTGATTGGAGCAAGTGGGAGAGGCGGGGGCGGCCGGAGCCCGCCGGAGCGAAGCTCAGGGCGGCGACCGGAGTTCGGCTTCGAGCGGGAGCGGGCTGCGGGGCACGGGAGGCCACCCGAGGGGCTCTGCGGCACCCTCGTGGCACCAGGAGCACGATGGGGTGCTCGGTTTGGGCGGAGGCGGGCCGAGACGACGACGGCGACATGGATGGCGGCGAAGCGCTACGACCATGGCGGGGGAACGATGCTACGACGCGTGAGCGACTAAGCGGAGAGGGGGGCACGGTGGTGGGGCTCACCGCGGATCCGGTGGAGGCGTCAGAGAGCTCGGGGGAGGTCCAACGGCGATGAATTTGACGGCGGCGATCTGCGACATCGATGAGGAAGACGATGTCGAGGGCAGCTCTGCAGGGCGTCCCGGCTTGCGTGAGTCGTCAGAGAGGTCGAGGAGGACAGCGCAGAGCTAACGGGCTTGTCGGAGAGGCGAGGCAGTGACGGTGGCCGCAGCAACGGCAAACGGCGGCGATGAACGCGCTCGGTCGCTGGGACAGAGAGCGAGGGACAGGAGGGGAGACCACAGAAGAGCGAGAGAGAGGTGCGGGGCGGCGCGTGGCGTCGCGCGGGGCATCCAGGCGACCGGGGGGGGACAGGCAGGCAGGAGGCGTGGTGGCACGACGGTGCGCACGCGTCGGCCACACGCCCCTGGCCTCCTGGCGGGAGGTGGAGGACGACTGGCACTGGCCAGTCAGCTGGGCCGGCCAGCTGGGCCGCACAGTGCTAGGCCTCAGGTGAGCACAGGTAACCATTTTTTCCATTTTTGTTTTCTTTTCTATTTTCTGACATTTGTTTCTGATTTAGTAAAACACTAAATCATTTTATTTACTTCTGTCATTTTTATAGGAACTAGTTGGATTGCTCCAAAAGTCCTCAACAATCACAACATTTTTGGACATATATTATATATATAGCAAATATATATCCAAAGCAAATAATTACTGGATTAATTCCAAATGCCCAAAATAAATACTTATGAGCTCCTGAAAATGTTGGTTTGATTTTTATCTCTGTCCAATATTTTCAGAGAGCAACATGAGCATTTTCTTGGACCCTTTTGGAGGAATTTTTTTACTTGGGTCATTTCCAGAAATGATTCTGTGGATTTCACAAATTCCCATTTCAAATTTCAATGAAATTTAAACATGATGCAAACATGAAGGCTAGCCTAGGTCATACCAGAACTAGGGATGTGACAACTCGTCCCCACTCAGAAGAATCTCGTCCCGAGATTCAGGGGTCGACCGAAAGAAAGTGGGGTACTCCAGTCGAAGACAATCTTCTCGCTCCCAGGTAGCTTCTCTCTCAGAATGATGAGACCACTGAACCTTGAGAAACTTGATGTTATGACATCGAGTGACACGCTCTGCTTGATCCAGAAAGTGGACGGGGTACTCTCGATAAGTGAGGTTATCTTGGAGAACAAGCGTTTCGTGGTCCACTCCGCGGATGGGATCCGAGAAGCAACACCTGAGTTGAGAGACGTGGAAGACATCATGAACTCGAGAAAGATGTGGGGGTAGTTCCAACTGGTAGGCAACCTCTCCTCGTTTAGCGAGAATGCGAAAAGGACCAATGTAACGAGGAGCCAACTTGCCCTTGATACCGAAACAATGGGTACCCTTCAAAGGGGTAACCCGAAGGTGAGCCTTGTCGCCAACTTCATAAGCCACTTCCTTATGACGATGGTCATACTGGCTCTTTTGACGAGATTGGGCTGTTTTCAAATTCTCATGAATGATGTGAACTTGCTCTTCTGCCTCCTAGATCATATCCGGTCCAAAGAATTGTCTTTCACCGGTTTCTGACCAGTTCAGAGGTGTTCGACATCTTCGTCCATACAGAACCTCAAAAGGAGCTTTCTTGAGGCTAGATTGGTAGCTATTGTTATAAGCAAACTCGGCGAAGGGAAGACACTTCTCCCAATCCATACCGAATGAGATAACACAAGCTCTAAGTATGTCTTCGAGAATTTGATTGACCCGTTCCACCTGACCACTTGATTGAGGGTGGAAAGCGGTACTGAAGGAAAGATGGGTGCCCATGGCAGTTTGGAAACTCTCCCAGAAATGAGAAGTGAAAAGACTACCACGGTCTGAATTGATCTTTAGTGGGACACCATGAAGTGACACTATTCGAGAAATATATAAGTCATCGAGCTGACTAGCGGTGATACTCTCTTGAATAGGTAGGAAGTGAGACACTTTGGAAAGATGATCAATGACTACGAAGATAGCATTATTCCCTTTCTTGGTCCTGGGAAAGCCGGTGATGAAGTCCATACCAACTTTATCCCATTTCCACTCAGGAATAGCTAAAGGTTGAAGGGTGTCAGTAGGTCTTTGATGTCCTGCCTTAACGCGACGACAAACATCACGGTTAGCAATGAACTGAGCGATTTCTCTCTTCATCCTAGTCCACCAGAACCTTTGGCGTAGGTCCTGATACATCTTAGTACTACCGGGATGAATTGTGAGGGGAGATTCATGAGCCTCCTTAAGAATCAGTTGCCGCAGATGTTGATTCTTGGGAACCACCAAGCGATTCTCAAAGAAAACAACACCTCGATCATCCATAGAGAAACATCCACCAACTCCCTTCTTAATGTTTCTCTTGATGCGGATAACACCCTTATCAAACTTCTGGTCAGTAATGATCTGATCCTCAAGGGTAGGTTTCGCCACCAAGGTTGATAGTAATCCGTGAGGAGCAAGGTGAAGGTTGAGCTTACATAATTCCTCATGGAGAAGTGGTTGGCCCTACTACAATATGAGATTGTTGCAATAGGACTTATGACTTAGCGCATTAGCCATGACATTCCCCTTGCCTGGGGTGTAGGTAATCCCTAAGTCGTAATCTGAGATCAACTCCAACCAACGTCTTTGCCTAAGGTTCAAATCTGGTTCGGTGAAGATATACTTGAGACTCTGGTGATCGGTGTAAATCTCGCAATGCTTACCAAGAAGGTAATGTCGCCAGGTCTTAAGTGCATAGACTACGGCTGCAAGCTCTAGATCATGTGTAGGATAATTCTCCTCATGTGGATGCAACTGTCGAGATGCATAGGAAATCACATGGCGATCTTGCATAAGAATGTAACCTAGTCCCTGTCATGAGGCATCACAATAGATAACAAAGTCCTTAGTGAAATCCGGTGGCACAAGTATGGGAGCAGAAGTCAGGCGTCTTTTCAGTTCCTGAAAACTGTACTCACACTGTGGGGACCACTCAAACTTTTTATCTTTCTTGAGAAGTTCCATGAGATGTTTGGCCACTTTGGAGAAGTTCTCAACGAAGCGGCGACAATAACTGGCTAGGCCAAGGAAACTCCTAACTTGCTTAACCGTTTCAGGCGGAGTCCAGTCAAGAACGGCCTGAACTCTCTCGGGATTGACAGTAATGCCGTTACCAGATATCACGTGGCCCAGGTAGGTCACTTCTGGCAACCAAAATTCGCACTTGGAGAACTTGGCATAAAGGTGGTGCTCTCTGAGTTTCTCTAACACAAGTCTAAGATGTTCGGCATGCTCTTCCTCGTTCTTCGAGTAAATAAGAATATCATCGAGGTAAACCACGATGAACTTATCTAAGTACTCCATGAAGATCGAGTTCATCAAGCGAGAGAATGTAGCTGGAGCGTTGGTTAGAACAAAGGACATGACGGTGTACTCGTACTGGCCATAACGAGTGACAAAAGCCGTCTTAGGAATGTCCCCATTTCTGATCTTGATTTGGTGGTAGCCTAACCTCAATTCCATCTTTGAAAAGACTAAGGATCCAGCGAGCTGATCATACATGTCGTTGATCCTGGGGAGCGGATACTTGTTCTTTATCGTGACCAAATTAACGGGACGATAATCTACAACCATTCGGTCCGTACCATCCTTCTTCTTGACGAAGAGGACGGGGCAAGCCCAGGGAGAAGAACTAGGACGGATGAAACCCTTTTGCAAGGACTCATCGAGTTGTTTCTTAAGCTCAGCTAGTTCTAAGGGTGCCATCTTGTAAGGTCTCCTAGAGATTGGAGCGGTTCCTGGGATAAGATCTATGACAAACTCTACATCTCTGTCAGGTGGAATACCTGGCAGTTCCTCTGGAAAGACATCCGAAAAGTCACAGACTACCGGGATATCTTCAAGGTATGGAAGAGGGTTGGCATTAAGAGAATAGAGCTAACGCTTTGCAACTCTAGTGGAGACGGTGACTATCTTGCCAGATGGGTGTGTAAGCTGAACATACCTTGTGTAACAATCAATCTTGGCATAATGAGCTTTCATCCAGTCCATACCCAAGATGATGTTAATATCTGTAGACTTGAGGGCTATAAATGATGCAAGGAATACAAGTCTGTCAACAAGGATTTCATTACCATGGCTTATTCTGGTAGTTTGCCATCTAGACCCTGGAGTTTGGATTTCAAGTGGAGTTGGCATATCACAAAATGACATGTCATGCAAATGAGCATAGCCTTCAGAAATGAAGGAGTGAGATGCTCCGGTATCGAACAGAATCGAAGCTGGATGACAGTTGACAAGGAGTCTACCAAGAATGACATCCGGATCATCATGAGCGTCTTTAGCTGAGACGTGATGCACACATCCACGTTCAGTGGGAGCTGACTGGACACTGATCATCTTGCGTGATGGCTTAGCACGGCCAATAGACTTCTTAGACGGGGGTGGAGCATAGTTGGTTTGAGAGCAGTCACGTGCATAGTGTCCTGGCTCTCCGCATGCGAAACAAGTCCCTGAAGTAGGACGTGGACCCGCTTTGACAAGCGGTCTACCAATAGGCCTGGGTGGAGCATGCTGCTGAACTGGGAGAGGTGCCACACAAGATGGCCTTGGTGTATAACCGGGTGGAAGAGCGGAGTTCGGAACCCAAATCCGGTGCTTCTGAGAACTAGAACCGGAGGAAGAAACCAAATCACGGGTGTGCTTACGAGACTCCTCGTAAATAAGCTGAGTTGTCTCTGCGTTAATGGCCTTGTTCACAAGAGCCTGCAATGTATTGCAATGATGCAAGTGGAGATCACGACACAACTTGGGGTTGAGACCCTTCCGGAACCTAGCCTGCTTCTTGGCGTCCGTGGACACTTCTTCTGTAGCATAGCGGGCGAGGTTCTCAAACTCTCTACTATAAGCATCAACAGTCATCTTACCCTGGATGAAACTACAGAACTCTTCTCTCTTGCGATCAATGAGAGCTTGAGGAATGTGATGCTCGCGAAAAGCCTCAGTGAAATCTCTCCAGGTGGGTATTTGGCCAGCTGGAAGCATAGCCTGATAGTTCTGCCACCAAATACTAGCAGGACCTTCCAGGTGATATGCAGCATAGGTGACCTTGTCACCTTCAGCTACGTTCACAGAATGCAGCTTGTGAGTGATACTACGGAGCCAGTCATCTGCATCGAGTGGTTCAATGGAATGATGGAAGGTGGGTGGTTTCAGACCAATGAAATCATGGATGGTCACTGACTCTTTGCATTGATGTGCGGTGTTCTCCTCAATACGTGCTAACAAGCGGTTAGTCTCTCGCTTGTTCTTCTTCATCTCTAACATGAACTTTGCCAACGAAGACTGGTCAGGAGGATCCTCATCCCTACCATCTCCGTGGTTCCGACTACGAGCAACAGAACTTCGGTTAACCGGCAACATCCTGAAGAACGAAACCAAGGAAACAAGGATGGATTCAGCATCAACTATAGGATGCAGAAGGTAGCACAAGAAATTAGTATCTCTCAAACTCCTAGGACAATTCCGGCAGCATAACAACACTAAAATGCTCAAAATGAGACATTCTGCAAAAGACGGGGTAGCACCATACTCAACATCATCACTCAAGGTTCCGAGATATTACTAAACGGACTACACCGGAAGTACTCGAACTGGGATATGACTCTGATCAACCAATCCTAAGAGACTACGGAGTAGTAACACGTGATCCTGATAGACAGAAGAGAAAGCCTAGTTCCTTAACCCCGTAGGAAAGATAGGATGACTCAGATCAGAAGACATGAGGTAAAAGGAGTAAAAAGAGCCTTACGTTTCCTTCCACAATCAATTCCCCTATATAGCTAAAGAATTTCTAGACTCAACTTCGACCAGGTTGGCTTGGTAATCCTACAAGCAGTCAGGCTCTGATACCAAAGCTACCGGGACCCTGATTCTAAGTCACACCGATCTAGCATGTAACACCTCATATCACTTTGCGGCCTCACGCATGGTATTCCCATGGGTGTCGCCTTACCATGGCCTAGGACCGTTTGCGCCTTTTGGCTCACGTATATGATAGTGTTGCTAGCATCCATATGACAGAGAACCCAGGCCGACATGACTAGTCGTGAACCCAAAGTGGCACTAACTTACGGGGACAGGCATACATGAAACAACATCGAGCATGTCGGTCAGCAGCGTATGAATCCGGGCTGTAGCAACTGGGCTAATAGGACTCCAGTAAACCCGGGCTGTAGCAGGCTAGGCAGGACTCCGAATGTCACCGTGTGACATTTCCCCGAAGGGACAGACACAGGAACGAAGTGAATCACATGCCAGCCAGTCTAAGTGTTCCGGAGCAGTAGTGTTGGGCTAGCAGGACTCCGGTAAACCAGGCTATAGTGGACTACCATGGCTCAGTGGAAGCACTAGACTACATTTCCCCATAAGAGAGGCTACCAAGGATAGACAACTAGGTTGTCGGATCCCACACATAGCAATACACGTTACACGTACGCATAACATGCAAGTATGTGTTGTACAACATGGCATCACAACATAACGCAAACTCATATAGATAAAGGCCCAGAAGAGCCACATAGCATTAAATACAAACAGGGGTCACATGACCCATCATTCAGAGCATACAAGCAACGAAAGCATTACATGTCTGAGTACAGACAACTACAAAAGAAAAAGGCTGAGAAGCCCGACTATCTACAAGACCCTCCCAAGGTACAAGATCGTAGCTGAGGTAACAAGCTACTCGTCGAAGTCCAAGCGCTAGTAAGACCGAAGTCTTCGCTGCAAAAACATAAATAAAGCAACGTGAGTACAAAGGTACTCAGGAAGACTTACATCAGATTCTATCATACATGCATTTGTATCAAGAAGGTAATGTGGGGTTTAGTTGCAGCAAGCCAGCTTTGACTCAGTGGCTATCCTGTTCTATGACTACAAGAAACTTCTTTGAGGTGAGGCAGCGCACACGAGTCCACTAATCACCACATCAATACACTACTATGGATTCATCCCCATCTCTCTATGAGAAGGCCATCCATAGCACTCACACTTGTCTTGAGCATTTTAGAGTATCCACTTTAAGTTGTCTATGTACCACGTAAGCATCCAAGAAGTCCATAACCGAGGACATGGCTATTCGAATAGATCATGATAACCCTGCAGGGGTGTACTTCTTCACACTAGCTCTCACCACTTATCACCATATACACGTCATGTATCTCGGCAACCTTCAAGCGAAAGCCTGGCGAGGGTGTCGGCCACGACCTGACTAACCACACAAGACTCTAATCCAGGTTTATCGCCTATTCGGGTTCCATCCGCAAGGAGATCCAGCCGGGATTTCTCTCACGACCCCAAACAATGTGTACAGGGTTCCCGAGCCCACCATCCGGGTGCCACTCAGTACACCAGGCCACGGTGCCTAGTCTGTCCCAAGTCCACCCTACGGGGTGCCACTCGGTAGGAAAATAGCACTACCTACAAACACCAGAAACTATTTGCAACTCCTGGATAGAGATCAAGTTGGTTAATAAGTTGAGAGGGGCACTTAAGCATTCCAATGTGTGGTAGTAGCTAGTCATTGGACGACATACACGGAACTCAGTGCTTAAGGACGGTTCCAGTGAGACAACCCACCATGTACTCCTACATGGCCTCTCACCGCTACCTTTACCAAATCGTGTTCACACACTTAACTCTCAGCATCAGAACATAGCATTGCACTCCAATTCATTCCCAATGAATCAGACCTGACATACTCTAAGCAATAGCAGGCAAAGCATGGTAGGAACACAACATGGCTCAATCAACTCCTACACATGCTGGTGGGTTTTAACTATTTACTGTGGCAATGACAGGTCATGCAGAGGAATGGGTTCAACTACCGCAGCATAAAGTAGCAGCTGAATCGTTGTTGTCCTAATGCAATAAATGAAATCAGGAGTGAGAGAGTAGGATTGTATCGGAATGAACAAGGGGGTTTACTTGCCTGGTAGATCAACATGGGGCACTTCTCCTCAGACAGGTACTCTGGATCGGTCTCCGGAGCAGGACCTATCGAGAAGGAACGGTGTCGGAAATCAATACACAATCATATGCAACAATATGATGCATGAACATGGCATGAAGATGTGATGTTGTCGAGTTAATGCATCTAGCATTTATTTGGTTGAAGTCCATTTGAACCAATGGTTCAAATGCAACTCCAAAATAAGCTCTTATAAATGCCATTCATGTGTTTTCACATATACATCAGGTATAACTTGGTTTTTCATGCATGAAAATAGTACAGATGGATAGATTGAAATTTTCTGATAATTTTTCATATATAAATTATTTCAATCTGAGCTACGGTTGAATTTATATGAAGTTTTGAAGTTTTGAATATATTCTGGAATTTCCTGATTTATTTTAAAACCAGAAAATGATATATTGCATCAGCACTCGTCATGCTTGCGTCAGCAAGTCAACAGCGCTGACTGGGTCAAACCTGACGTGTGGGGTCCACACATCAGTTTCATTGGTTAATTAACAAAGGGGGTTATTTCTAATCTAATTAACATATTAGGGCGTCGGGGCCCATTGTTGGTGTCACAGAGGGGGGTTAATTAGTGGGGTTGACCCGATTTTGACCGGCGATTAGTTGCCGGCGAGGGCGAACGCGGCGGAGGGGCTCGGGATCGCCGTTCCGGCGACCAAATGGACGGCGGAGACCATAGAGGCGAAGCCCGCGCTCGTCCGTACTGATCGAAGCAAGTGGGAGAGGCGGGGGTGGCCGGAGTTCGTCGGAGCGAAGCTCGGGGCGGCGGCCGGAGTTCGGCTTCGAGCGAGAGCGGGCTGCGGAGCGCAGGGAGGCCACCCGAGGGGCTCTGCGGCACCCTTGTGGCACTAGGAGCACGATGAGGTGCTCAGTTTGGGTGGAGGCGGGCCGAGACGACGGCGGCGACATGGACGGCGGCGAAGTGCTACGGCCATGGCGGGGGAACGATGCTACGACGCGCGATCGACTAAGCGGAGAGGGGGGAACGGTGGCGGGGCTCACCGCGGATCCGGTGGAGGCGTCAGAGAGCTCGGGGGAGGTCTAACGGCGGCGATCTGCGGCATCGACGAGGAAGACGACATCGAGGGCAGCTCTGCAGGGCGTCCCGGCTTGCGTGAGTCGTCGAAGAGGTCGAGGAGGACAACGCGGAGCTAACGGGCTTGTCGGAAAGGTGAGGCAGTGACGGTGGCCGCGGCAATGGCGAACGGCGGTGACGAACGCGCTCGGTCGCTGGGAGAGAGAGCGAGGCAGAGGAGGGGCGACCACGGAAGAGCGAGAGAGAGGTGCGGGGCGGCGTGTGGCATCGCGCGGGGCATCCAGGTGATGGGGGGAGGACAGGCAGGCTGGAGGCGTGGCGGCACGGCGGTGCGCACGCGTCGGCCACACGCCCCTGGCCTCCTGGCGGGAGGTGGAGGACGACTAGCACTGGCAAGTCGGCTGGGCCGGCCAGCTGGGCCGCACAGTGCCAGGCCTCAGGTGAGCACAGGTAAGCATTTTTTCCAGTTTTGTTTTCTTTTCTATTTTCTGACATTTGTTTCTGATTTAGTAAAATACTAAATCATTTTATTTACTTCTATCATTTTTTGTAGGAACTAGTTGGATTGCTCCAAAACTCCTCAACAATTAACAGCATTTTGGACATATATTATATATATAGCAAATATATATCCAAAGCAAATAATTACTGGATTAATTCCAAATGCCCAAAATAAATACTTATGAGCTCCTGAAAATGTTGGTTTGATTTTTATCTCTGTCCAATATTTTTAGAGAGCAACATGAGCATTTTCTTGGACCTTTTGGAGCAATTTTTTTTACTTGGGTCATTCCCAGAAATGATTCTGAGGGTTTCACAAATCCCCATTTCAAATTTCAATGAAATTTAAACATGATGCAAACATGAAGGCTAGCCTAGGTCATACCAGAACTAGGGATGTGACAGTTTTATACATTTCTGACGGTTTTCATACAACACCGTTTGCGATTATTTCATTGCACACAGTTTCTCAAAGGGTCTCTGATCGTAGTGTCGCGTTAGCAGCATCCTGCAGTAGTCTACCCTTACTACCACTACACATCTTTATGGCTTCGTGATTGTTGATGATTATTCTAGATACACTTCGGTGCACATAATTCTCTATAAGACTGAAATGCAGGATGTCTCAGACGATTTGCCAATCGAGCCATGATTATGGCATCAAGATCAAGCATATCAGGAGTGACAATGGCACCGAATTCAAGAACACATGCCTTGACACCTATCTTGATACACTGGGCATCACTCATGAGCTATGTGCTCCATACACACGTCAACAGAATGGCGTCATGGAGCGCAAGAACAGGTCCCTCATTGAGATGCTTGTACATTGCATGATGGGTACAAGACTCCATGAAAGTTCTGGCATGAAGCCATTGATACTACATGCCATATCATCAACAGAGTTTATCTTCACAAATTCTTCAATAAGACATCTTATGAACTACTCACTGGTAACAAGCCAAACGTAAGCTATTTTCAAAGTCTTCGGTGCTAGGTGCCGGATCAAGGATCCACATCAACTTCCAAATTTGCACCGAAAGCAGATGAAGGTTTTATGCTTGGTTACAGAAAGGATTCGCATACCTACAAAGTCTTCAACCTCTTTCACTATAAAGTGGTTGAAACTGTAGATGTGCGGTTCGATGAGACTAATGGCTCGCAAAGAGAGCACCTGCCAAATGTGCTAGATGAAGCTTCTCCTAGTGAAACTATCAGGCTAATGGGTACTGGAGAAATCATACCCACTGAGGAACATGCAGAAGAGGAGATTGTCATTCCATCTCTGACTCAACGTGAAGACAATGTTGAGCTTGAATACAATGCTGAAGATGAAGATAACGATCAGCTAGGGCAAAGTCTTTGCCATATTCATCCTCGGGTTACTAATGAAGTTCAGATTGAGAAGATTCTTGATAGAATCAATGCACCTGGTCCTCTTACTCGATCAAAAGCTATGCAACTAGCAAACTTTTATGGGCACTTTGCATTCGTCTCCATATCCGAACCCAAGAAAGTTGATGAAGCCTTCATGGAACCTGAATGGATTCAAGCTATGCAAGAAGAGCTTCAACAATTTGAGCTCAACAATGTCTGGGAGCTAGTCAAACGTCCTGATCCTCACAAGCATAATATTATTGGCACCAAATAGATCTATCGCAACAAACAAGATGAACATGGTCAAGTTGTCAGAAACAAAGCTCTCCTCGTTGCTCAAGGTTACACACTAGTGGAAGGAATTGACTTCGAGGAAACCTTTGCTCCTGCGGCTAGGCTTGAAGCCATTCGTATACTGCAAGCCTACGCTAACCACAAGAACATCCGCCTATATCAAATGGATGTGAAGAGTGCTTTCCTCAACGGCAAAATTGAAGAAGAAGTATATGTAGCTCAACCACCTAGTTTTGAAGATACAAAGCATCCTTATATGGTTTACAAGCTTAACAAGGCATCGTATGGCCTCAAATAAGCTCCTCGAGCTTGGTATGACACACTCAAAGACTTCCTAAAGAGCAAAGTCTTCGAACCTGGTTCTCTAGATCCCACTCTCTTCACAAATACATATGATAGAGAATTGTTTGTATGCCAAATCTATTTGGATGACATTATCTTTGGTTGCACTGACAAAAGATACAGTGATGAGTTCGGGCATATGATGCAAGAGCAATATCAGATGTCCATGTTGGGGGAGCTAAATTTCTTCTTTGGTCTTCGAATCTGTCAACAGAGAAATGGCATCTTCATATCATAAGAAAAATACCTCAAGGATTGTCTCAAGAAGTTTGGAATGCAAGACTGCAAAGGTTACAAGACGCCAATGCCAACCAAAGATCGACTGGGCTCCGACGACAATGGTAAAGAGTTCAATCAAAAGGTATATCGCTCCATGATTGGTTCTTTATTGGACTTATGTGCACCTAGGCCAGATATAATGCTTAGTGTTTGCATGTGTGCCCGATTCCAAGCGGCACCAAAGGAACCGCATCACCTCAAGGTGAAGCGAATACTTTGATATTTGGCTCACACCTCGATGCTAGGCTTATGGTATCCAAAGGGCTCGGAATTTGATCTAGTAGGCTTCTCATATGATGATTATGGTGGTGACAAGGTTGATCGCAAGTCTACATCAGGCACATGCCACTTTCTTGGACGGTCTCTTGTCAGTTGGTCTTCAAAGAAACAGAACTGTGTATCACTATCCACTGCTGAGGCTGAATATATTGCTGTTGGATCTTGCTGCGCGCTTCTCCGGATGAAGCAAACCCTCAAGGATTGTGGCATCAACATGAAGAAGGTGACCCTCTACTGCGACAATGAAAGCGCCATCAAGATTGCTCACAATCCAGTTCAGCGCTCAAAGACAAAGCACACTCAGATCCGTCATCACTTTCCCAGAGACCATGTGTTGAAGGAAGACATGTATACCATTCATGTAAACACTGAGGAGCAATTGGCAGATATCTTAACAAAGCCCTTGGATGATAAAACGTTTTGCAAGCTACGTCGTGAGCAAAATATCTTAGAATCTGTGAATGTCCTGTGAATGGACACACATCACTGGTGCGCGTTGGTCCTAAACAAACGGTTTTAACCCCTTTCCGCGACAGCATATGGAACCGTCTCCAAGTGAGTGTGGACGATAGGGGGGTCCTCCCACACGACCCAGAAACCATCAGTGATAGGGCCCCTACAGTACTCCTACTTGTTTCTGCTCGCATTGCCATCGCAGTCGGTATTCTGTGGTGCTACGTTTACGATGCGCGGCCCATCACAAACAGTTCACTATTATAGAACGTGTATGATGCATGGCCCATCATAAACGGTTCACCGTTAAGAAGATTAGCTAATCGCCGTACGAGTGTCGGATAGGATTACGAAACGTTGGACCGTCGTAACACCGTCGTACACGACAACTATCGCACATGCTATTCTGTGGTGCAACACGATGCATACTTCATAAGAAACAGTACATGGTTGCGAATCATGTACGATAAGGCAACTAACACAAATGTTTAGTTTGCCCGCACCGTTTGTGATATTGTCTGACATCGCACACGCTTTGCAAACGACAATTGTGTGCATGCTTGCACACGTTTCCTCTCTGTGAACCGTCTTGGATTATGGTGCATATCGCAACCCTTTGTGTTTTACCATGTGTGCCATAAAAACCTGGAGAGCATAATTTCATGTAGTTTAATTGCTGCTTTTCCAAATTTTACCGGATTTGGATTTGAATTTGAATGTATGTGATACATCTCCAACGTATCTATAATTTTTGATTGCTCCATGATATATTATCTACTGTTTTGGACATTATTGGGCTTTATTATCCACTTTTATATTATTTTTGGGATTAACCTATTAACCGGAGGCCCAGCCCAGAATTGCTGTTTTTTTTGCCTATTTTAGGGTTTCAAAGAAAAGGAATATCAAAGGAGTCCAAACAGAATGAAACCTTCGGGAACGTGATTTTCTCGCCGAACATGATCCAGGAGACTTGGACCCTACGTCAAGCAACCAACAGGGAGGCCACGAGGTAGGGGGCGCGCCTCCCCCCCCCCCCCCCAGGCGCGCCCTCCACCCGCATGGGCCCCCTGTTGCTCCACCGACGTACTTCTTCCTCCTATATATACCTACGTACCCCCAAACAATCAGATACGAAGCCAAAACCCTAATTCCACCGTCGTAACTTTTTGTATCCACGAGATCCCATCTTGGGGCCTGTTTCGGAGCTCCGCCGGAGGGGGCATCGATCACGGAGGGCTTCTACATCAACACCATAGCCTCTCCGATGAAGTGTGAGTAGTTTATCTCAGACCTACGGGTCCATAGTTATTAGCTAGATGTCTTCTTCTCTCTTTTTGGATCTCAATACAAAGTTCTCCCCCTATCTTGTAGAGATCTATTCGATGTAATCTTCTTTTGCGGTGTGTTTGTTGAGACCGATGAATTGTTGGTTTATGGTCAAGTTTATCTATGAACAATATTTGAATCTTCTCTGAATTATTTTATGTATGATTGGTTATCTTTGCAAGTCTCTTCGAATTATCAATTTGGTTTGGCCTACTAGATTAATCTTTCTTGCAATGGGAGAAGTGCTTAGCTTTGGGTTCAATCTTGTGGTGTCCTTTCCCAGTGATAATAGGGGTAGCAAGGCACGTATTGTATTGTTGCCATCGAGGATAACAAGATGGTTTTTTTATCATATTGCATGAATTTATCCCTCTACATCATGTCATCTTGCTTAAAGAGTTACTTTGTTCTCTTGAACTTAAAACTCTAGATGCATGCTGGATAGCGGTCGATGTGTGGAGTAATAGTAGTAGATGCAGGCAGAAGTCGGTCTACTTGTCTTGGACGTGATGCCT
The DNA here is from genome assembly GCF_018294505.1 of Triticum aestivum. Taxonomy (NCBI): domain Eukaryota; kingdom Viridiplantae; phylum Streptophyta; class Magnoliopsida; order Poales; family Poaceae; genus Triticum; species Triticum aestivum. Next base: position 595,547,034 of record NC_057800.1, on the reverse strand, counting down.
ATATACATGATGATACCTAGATATTCTCATAACTATGCTCAATTCTATCAATTTCTCAACAGTAATTTGTTCACCCACCGTAAAATACCTATGCTCTTGAGAGAAGCTACTAGTGAAACCTATGGCCCCTGGGTCTATCTTCTATCATATTAATCTTCCAACACTTAGTTATTTTCATTGCCTTTTATTTTACTTTGCATCTTTATCATAAAAATACCAAAAATATTATCTTATCATATCTATCAGATCTCACTCTCGTAAGTGACCGTGTAGGGATTGACAACCCCTTATCGCGTTGGTTGCGAGGATTTATTTGTTTTGTGCAGGTGCGAGGGACTCGCGCGTAGCCTCCTACTGGATTGATACCTTGATTCTCAAAAACCGAGGGAAATACTTACGCTACTTTGCTACATCACCCTTTCCTCTTCAAGGGAAAACCAATGCAGTGCTCAAGAGGTAGCAAGAAGGATTTTTGGCGCCGTTGCCGGGGAGGTCTATGCAAAAGTCAAACATACCAAGTACCCATCACAAACCCTTATCTCCCGCATTACATTATTTGCCATTTGTCTCTCGTTTTCCTCTCCCCCACTTCACCCTTGCCGTTTTATTCGCCCTCTCTCTCTATCCTCCCTCTCTTTCTCTATTTGCCTTTTTTTGCCCGTTCCTTGTTTGCTTGTGTGTTGGATTGCTTGCTTGTCTTGATGGCTCTTCCCCGATTTGGTGATCTTCACCTTAAAAGGTTATAAGAAATCGAAAGCAACGTTAGGAGTTTTATGGTCTTGCAATTTGAGCATAATAGTTTCTTTAGAAACGAGCTTAAAGAACAAAAAAGCTTTATGAGTTATATGAATAAAGAGCTCGATGATATGTCTAAAGAATTTGATGGTTTGAGATCCCAAATTGCTTGTCTTGAGAAGTTAATAGCTGAAGTTTCAGATAAGCAGGCTAACTTAGTTAATAATATGGCCGCTAAACCGGAAGACCATGATAATAAAGATGAAGATCTAAAAGTTGTTGATGTGTCCCCTATTAAATCTTTGTTTTGCAATATGAATCTTGATAATGATGGGACTGAATATGACCCACCTTTACCTACAAGGCGTTCCAAAAATTCAGAGTTTTTAGATCTTGATGCTAAATTTGATAAAAGTGGGATTGAAGAGATCAAAACTCTAGATGTTAATGAACCTACTATTTTGGATTTCAGGGAATTTAATTATGATAATTGCTCTTTGATAGATTGTATTTCCTTGTTGCAATCCGTGCTAAATTCTCCTCATGCTTATAGCCAAAATAAAGCTTTTAGCAAACATATCGTTGATGCTTTGATGCAATCTTATGAAGAAAAACTTGAGTTGGAAGTTTCTATCCCAAGAAAACTTTATGATGAGTGGGAACCTACTATTAAAATTAAAATTAAAGATCATGAATGCTATGCTTTGTGTGATTTGGGTGCTAGTGTTTCCACGATTCCAAAGACTTTGTGTGATTTGTTAGGTTTCCTTGATTTTGATGATTGCTCTCTAAACTTGCACCTTACGGATTCCACTATTAAGAAACCTATGGGAAGAATTAATGATGTTCTTATTGTTGCAAATAGGAATTATGTGCGCGTAGATTTTATCGTTCTTGACATAGATTGCAATCCTTCATGTCCTATTATTCTTGGTAGACCTTTCCTTAGAACGATTGGTGCAATTATTGATATGAAGGAAGGAAAATTAGATTCCAATTTATGTTAAGGAAAGTCATGGAACACTTTCCTAGAGAGAAAATTAAATCACCTTATGAATCTATTATGAGAGCCACTTATGGATTGCCTACCAAAGATGGCAATACCTGGATCTATCGTTGCTTTTTATGCCTAGCTAGGGGCGTTAAACGATAGCGCTTGTTGGGAGGCAACCCAATTTTATTTTTATTCCTTGGTTTTTTCTCCTGTTTAGTAATAAATAATTTATCTAGCCTCTGTTTTTGTTGTGTTTTTTGTGTTTAATTAGTGTTTGTGCCAAGTAGAACCGTTGGGAAGACTTGGGAAAGTCTTGTTAATCTTGCTGTAAAAAACAGAAACTTTAGCGCTCACGAGAACTGCTGCCATTTTTATTTGGAAAGTGCTATTTAGTTAATTCTTTTTGAAGATGATTAATAGATAAATTCCTAACGTCCAGAGATTTATTTTAGAATTTTTGGGGTTCCAGATCTTGCGCTAGCTATATATTACTACAGACTGTTCTGTTTTTGATAGATTCTGTTTTTCGTGTGTTGTTTGCTTATTTTGTTGAATCTATGGCTAGTAAAATAGTTTATAAACCATATAAAAGTTGGAATACAGTAGGTTTAACACCAATATAAATAAATAATGAGTTCATAACAGTACCTTGAAGTGGTATTTTGTTTTCTTTCGCTAAAGGAGCTCACGAGATTTTCTACTTTAAGTTTTGTGTTGTGAAGTTTTCAAGTTTTGGGTAAAGATTTGATGGATTGTGGAACAAGGAGTGGAAAGAGCCTAAGCTTGGGGATTCCCATGGCACCCCCAACATAATCTAAGGACACCTAAAAGCCAAAGCTTGGGGATGCCCCGGAAGGCATCCCCTCTTTCGTCTACTTCTATCGGTAACTTTACTTGGAGCTATATTTTTATTCACCACATGATATGAGTTTTGCTTGGAGCGTATTGTATGATTTGAGTCTTTGCTTTTTAGTTTGCCACAATCATCTTTGCTGTACACACCTTTTGAGAGAAGCACACATGATTTGGAAATTATTAGAATACTCTATGTGCTTCACTTATATCTTTTGAGTTATATAGTTTTGCTCTAGTACTTCACTTATATCTTTTAGAGCATGGTGGTGGATTTGTTTTATAGAAACTATTGATCTCTCATGCTTCACTTAGATTATTTTGAGAGTCTTAAATAGCATGGTAATTTGCTTAAATAATCCTAATATGCTAGGTATACAAGATTAATAATAAAATTATCTTATAAGTGTGTTGAATACTAAGAGAAGTTCGATGCTTGATGAATGTTTTGAGATATGGAGGTAGTGATATTAAAGTTGTGCTAGTTGAGTAGTTGTGAAATTGAGAAATACTTGTGTTAAAGTTTGCAAGTCTCGTAGCATGCACGTATGGTAAACGTTATGTAACAAATTTGAAACATGAGGTGTTCTTTGATTGTCCTCCTTATGAGTGAAGGTCGGGGACGAGCGATGGTATTTTCCTACCAATCTACCCCCCTGGGAGCATGCGCGTAGTGCTTGGTTTTTGATGACTTGTAGATTTTTGCAATAAGTATGTGAGTTCTTTATGACTAATGTTGAGTCCATGGATTATACGCACTCTCACCCTTCCATCATTGCTAGCCTCTTCGGTACCGTGCATTGCCCTTTCTCACATTGAGAGTTTGTGCAAACTTCGCCAGTGCACCCAAACCCATGATGTGATACGCTCTTTCACACATAAACCTCCTTATATCTTCCTCAAAACAGCCACCATACCTACCTATTATGGCATTTCCATAGCCATTCCGAGATATATTGCCATGCAACTTTCCACCATCCCATTTATCATGACACGTTCATCATTGTCATATTGCTTTGCATGATCAAGTAGTTGACATCATATTTGTGGCAAAGCCACCGTTCATAATTTTTCATACATGTCACACTTGATTCATTGCATATCCCGGTACACCGCCGGAGGCATTCATATAGAGTCATACCTTGTTCTAGTATCGAGTTGTAATCATTGAGTTGTAAACAAATAGAAGTGTGATGATCATCATTTAATAGAGCATTGTCCCAATCAGAAAAGAGAAAGGCCAAATAAAAAAATGAAGGCCCAAAAAAAGAAGAAATAAAAAGGGACAACGCTGCTATCCTTTTTCCACACATGTGCTTCAAAGTAGCACCATGATCTTCATGATAGAGAGTCTCTTGTTTTGTCACTTTCATATACTAGTGGGAATTTTTCATTATAGAACTTGGCTTGTATATTCCAACAATGGGCCTCCTCAAGTGCCCTAGGTCTTCGTGAGCAAGCAAGTTGGATGCACACCCACAAGTTTCTTTTGTTGAGCTTTCATATATTTATAGCTCTAGTGCATCTGTTGCATGGCAATCCCTGCTCCTTGCATTAACATCAATCGATGAGCATCTCCATAGCTCACTGATTAGCCTCGTTGATGTGAGACTTTCTCCTTTTTTGTCTTCTCCACATAACCCCCATCATTATACTCTATTCCACCCATAGTGCTATATCCATGGCTCACGCTCATGTATTGCGTGAAGGTTTATAAAGTTTGAGATTACTAAAGTATGAAACAATTGCTTGGCTTGTCATCGGGGTTGTGCATGATGAGAGCATTCTTGTGTGACGAAAATGGAGCATGACTAAACTGTATGATTTTGTAGGGATGAACTTTCTTTGGCCATGTTATTTTGAGAAGACATGATTGCTTAGTTAGTATGCTTGAAGTATTATTATTTCTATGTCAATATTAAACTTTTATCTTGAATCTTTCGGATCTGAATATTCATGCCACAATTAAGAAGAATTACATTGAAATTATGCCTAAGTAGCATTCCACATCAAAAATTCTGTTTTTATCATTTACCTACTCGAGGACGAGCAGGAATTAAGCTTGGGGATGCTTGATACGTCTCCAACGTATCTATAATTTTTTATTGCTCCATGATATATTATCCACTGTTTTGGACATTATTGGGCTTTACTATCCACTTTTATATTATTTTTGGGACTAACGTATTAACTGGAGGCCCAGCCCAGAATTGCTTTTTTTGTGCCTATTTTAGGGTTTCGAAGAAAAGGAATATCAAACGGAGTCCAAACGGAATGAAACCTTCGGGATTGTGATTTTCTCGCCGAACATGATCCAGGAGACTTGGACCCTACGTCAAGCAACCAACAGGGAGGCCACGAGGTAGGGGGGCGCGCCTGCCCCCCCCCAGGTGTGCCCCCCACCCTCATGGGCCCCTGTTGCTCCACCGACGTACTTCTTCCTCCTATATATACCTACGTACCCCCAAACGATCAGATACGGAGCCAAAACCCTAATTCCACAGCCGTAACTTTCTGTATCCACGAGATCCCATCTTAGGGCCTGTTACGAAGCTCCACCGGAGGGGGCATCGATCACGGAGGGCTTCTACATCAACACCATAGCCTCTCCGATGAAGTGTGAGTAGTTTACCTCAGACCTACGGGTCCATAGTTATTAGCTAGATGGCTTCTTCTCTCTTTTTGGATCTCAATACAAAGTTCTCCCCCTCTCTTGTGGAGATCTATTCGATGTAATCTTCTTTTGCGGTGTGTTTGTTGAGACCGAAGAATTGTGGGTTTATGATCAAGTTTATCTATGAACAATATTTGAATCTTCTCTGAATTCTTGTATGTATGATTGGTTATCTTTGCAAGTCTCTTCGAATTATCAGTTTGGTTTGGCCTACTAGATTGATCTTTCTTGCAATGGGAGAAGTGCTTAGCTTTGGGTTCAATCTTGCGGTGTCCTTTCCCAGTACAATAGGGGCAGCAAGGCACGTATTGTATTGTTGCCATCGAGGATAACAAGATGGTTTTTTATCATATTGCATGAATTTATCCCTCTACATCATGTCATCTTGCTTAAGGCGTTACTCTGTTCTTATGAACTTAATACTCTAGATGCATGCTGGATAGCGGTCGATGTGTGGAGTAATAGTAGTAGATGCAGGCAGGAGTCGGTCTACTTGTCTTGGACGTGATGCCTATATACATGATCATACCTAGATATTCTCATAACTATGCTCAATTCTGTCAATTGCTCAACAGTAATTTGTTCACCCACCGTAAAATACCTATGCTCTTGAGAGAAGCCACTAGTGAAACCTATGGCCCTAGGTCTATCTTCTATCATATTAATCTTCCAACACCTAGTTATTTTCATTGCCTTTTATTTTACTTTGCATCTTTATCATAAAAATACCAAAAATATTATCTTATCATATCTATCAGATCTCACTCTCGTAAGTGACCGTGTAGGGATTGACAACCCCTTATCGCGTTGGTTGCGAGGATTTATTTGTTTTGTGTAGGTGGAGGGACTCACGCATAGCCTCCTACTGGATTGATACCTTGGTTCTCAAAAACTGAGGGAAATACTTACGCTACTTTGCTGCATCACCCTTTCCTCTTTAAGGGAAAACCAACGCAGTGCTCAAGAGGTAGCAGTATGCTACAACTTTATTCATATCCATCATGTTCAAACAACCAATGCATTATTCGATTCATAGGCACATATGTTCAAGAATTACATAAGAACCAAATAAAGAATGATGAACCACAGTTGTATACTTGTACTATTAAAGATGGTAAAGAAAGAGGCAAAATATATTCTGGTTGTTGAACAAGGTGAAGCAGAATGCCCATATTGTGCCTTCCTCCATGCAGAAGGCATGCACGACTCTAGTCCAACCACTTATGATGGCCGACCGCCCATCCTTCACAGCCTTCAGGAAAATATCTAGATAATCATCGTGTTCTGATAGAAATACTATAACCTTTGCATGCCCACCAATCATGTAGTTTGAGAGGTAATCTTGAGTAGACTGCTTTGGCAACCACTGCAAAGGAATAAGATTTCAGACATTGTCATCTAACACAACTCATTATGGGCAGTAAAAAGAAGGCTGCAGAGTTCTTACTTACCATCCTGCAGTTCGTAGTTGTCTTGGATAAAGTGTAAACAAATAGTTTAATTGCCATCTTTGGACCCATTTTACTAACAATCTTTATCAACTTCCTCACTTGATGCAGGTTCATTGATATCTCATTGCCCCATACGCAGAATGGGTCGAAACGCGGATCTTTACCAATGACATATGTACCTAAAAGCACCAAATTAATATTAGAAGCTAAACAGCAATGGCACAATGATGTAGTACAACACTCTTTTATAACATGTCTATATACATCCGTATGTGGTAGTCCATTTGAAATCTCTAAAAAGACAAATATTTAGGAACGGATGGAGTATCTTATAACATCCAATATACTCACATATTAGATGAATTAACATCTTATATTATGGGCCGGAAGGAGTTTAGTTCGTTCTTAAAAATTATCTGCTGTTGTATCCACGGGTTAAAGTTAGCTTGAGCTAGTTTGGGCTCAAATAGCCCTAAAGTATATCTAAACATGAGGGCTAGTTTGAGCTAGTTGCATCTATAACCCACCCAAAAAACTAGTATCCAACCCAAGAGGTGCTAATTGGAGCTAGTTCTCCTAGTGCATTTATTGTCGATCTAACCCTGCCATCCAAACAACTCTTTGGATGGAGTTAGTTCAGGGTTAGTAATGAGCTAGAAACTAACTCTAACCTCTAGCTAAGTTGAATATCCAAACAGGGTTGTGTTGTTGCTGCTGCTGCTGCTGCTCTTCTACGTATATCTAGACATCATTAGAACATTAATGTAACACTCTTCCTTGTTGCTATGTAGCCTAGGATTGCATATTTAGACATTAAGTACAGTGCATGTTGCTATGTAGCCTCAGATATATTACATATGGCCCTAGTTAACGTAAGGAAAAATGGTTGCAGATATATTCAGTTAAAAGTCCGATTCGCCGATTAGTCCCTTATCAGCCGCCGGCCTATATGGTACCACCTACGGATATCCTGAACAGTGAGCAGATATAAGCCATGGGATGAAACTAACCTCGATGGAAAACAACAGTCGTTCCCAAAATTGTCCTGTGTAGGTACATCAAGAAGCATGTTAAGCACAACATGCTAAACATCAACCAAATTACACATGGCAGACAAAATAATAGCTTCACTGTGCAGGTTTAAGCATGCTAATAAAGCAAAACAAGTGGAAAGGTGTGCTAACTGCAACAGGCCTAACATTTAACAACAAGCAAACATGGTCATTCAAACTGGTATTGTGCCAGTCTAAGTACAGTGGTTATGGTTAAATAAAAATGGAAAGGCGTGTTAACTACAAGATGCAGCAACCAAATGTAGTCATTCATAGTGGTATTGTTGAAACTGGTACTGATGAAATTGAACTGCACAGTTCATACTTGCACATATAGAACATCACGTTGTGAATAACTGGAATAAACAAGGCATACTACGAATAACCAAAGATAGCATTTGAAATTGAACATATGCTAACTACAAACAACCAAACAATCAAAAAACTTTAAAAGAGGCATGTGCTAGCTATAACAGGCTTAACAACAAGCAAATATATGCATTCCTATCAGTATGTTTAAAACTGGATTGATGAAATGTACTACACAGTAAATAATTGCACATATAGAGCATCACATTGTGAACAACTGAAATAAACAAATTATGGGTTTCCTCACTTGTCACAAATGGGCTCGTTCCCGTGGGAAGAGAACGGACCCTCGATGCGCTCCATGTTGTCGCAGATGGGCTCCTTCCCATTGGAAGAGCATGGTTGTAGGGTGCCCTCCCTGATGTCGTAGACGGGCGCTTTCCTCTTGGAAAAGCAGATGGGCTCTTTCCCCTTGGAAGAGCCGGAGATTGTGCCGTCCTCGTGGTCGCCGTCGATGAGGTCTGACTTGGAAGTTGTGGATCCCAAGCCAGCGTCGCAGAACTTGTCCTTCAGAAATGATAAAAGGGGCTCGATAGCAATGTAGAACAGAAAATTGTTGATAGCGAGCCAGAGGAGATCAGCGGCGGGGCCATGGATGAGATCTACGGCGGTTGAACCCGAGGGGTTGGGGGTGGGCCACTTAACCTGTGACACAGCCTGCCTCAGGGCGTCGCTGTTGATGACCTCGATGTCGTAGCCGGTGGACGAGACATGCCCGCATACTCTAGCCCGCTTCTTGAGGCATGCCTCCAATAATGGTCAACAGCTTCCTTGGCGACGTCGGGCGAAGAGACCGCTATACACCTATTTTGGGCTAGTCGCTCCTCGAGCTCCATGGGAAGCGTAGCCGGGCTTAGGCTGCGACGCTCTGGAGTAGGGGGTGGGGATGGGCATGGGGATCTCTGGGAAAGGGGGTGTTTGGCAGGCGTCATCTAAGAAACTCAGGGCGGCCTAGGTCTGGAGATCGGTGGGTAAGCTGCACAAGAAAACCGGCAAATGTTGACAATGGAGGCCTTGCGGCGGCGACGGGGACTTTGCTAGGGTTTCGAGCGAGGGAGGGTGTGTGTGTGTGTGCACGCGCGCGCATGCCCGAGGAGGTTTTGGTGTGTGTGTGTGTGTGTGTGTGTGTGCGTGTGTGTGTGTGGAAGGGGGCGCGGGGTGTTTGAGGAAATGACGCGGGTACTGAAAATTTTACTACGCGGGAGTGAAATGCCGGGCTATTGAAAATTTTGATGATAGTGCATCACACACGGTCCGGAGATAACAACCGTGTGTTATGTAAAAGAAAATCCTCGAGGCGGGCAGATATTTTCGATGCAGGTGGGATTGGGAACAAGAAACATCGTACACAGTCTGGAGATAACAATCGTGTGTTATGAAACAGAAAAACCCTCGAATCGGGCAGATATTTTTGAGAGGGGGAGCCTCGTGGAACCCAATGTACTGTCCGGATGTGTGCTTTGACAGGTGCACCGGCGTGGCACACGGTTAGTTTGAGTGAACCGTGTCTGTTGCGTCATCCGAGTTGTCTAATGTTCATAAATTTGGCGAAAAATGACGCGGGAGAGGGTCAGAACATGAACACACTTGCATGTGGACCAAATTTATGTATCAAAAGGGTGGTTTGATTTTCAAATACCAAATGCAACTTCGATGTGGCACCTCTCTCGCAAAGCGCACGGTATTGCTTGCTCCCACCCTCTCGTGTCGGCACGAAGGGAATCCCAAGCTATGAATGCTTGCCCCCTCCCCCTCAACCGAGGTTCACCTAGCAAAGTGCAAGTAGCTAGCAACCTCCCTCATCCCTCGTGCCGGCACGAAGGGAATCCTAAGCTATATATTATGAATTCATGCCCCCTCCCCCTCAACCGAGGTTCACCTAGCAAAGTGTGAAGTAGCTAGCAGCCCCCCTCCTCCCTCGTGTCGGCACGAAGGGAATCCTAAGCTATATATGAATGCATGCCCCCCCAACCGAGGTTCACCATAGCAAAGTGCGAAGTAGCTAGCAGCACCCTTCCTTCATGTCAGCACAAAGGGAATCCTCAGCTATGAATGCATGCCCCCCAACCGAGGTTCACCTAGCAAAGTGTGGAGTAGAGCTAGCAGCCCCCCTCCCTCATGTCAGCACAAAGGGATTCCTAAGCTATGAATGCATGCCCCCCCAACCGAGGTTCACCTAGCAAAGTGCGAAGTATCTAGTAGCCCCCCTCCCTCGTGTCGGCATGAAGGGAATCCTAGCTAAGCTATGAATGCATTCCCTCCCCCCCAACCGAGGTTCACCCTAGAAAAGTGCGAAGTAGCTAGTAGCCACCCCTCCCTTGTGTCGGCACAAAGGGAATCCTAAGCTATGAATGCACATGCCCCCCCAACCGAGGTTCACCTAGTAAAGTGCGAAGTAGCTAGCAGCCCCCCCCTCGTGTCGGCATGAAGGGAATCCTAAGATATGAGCATGCCCCTCCCCCCCCCAAACCGAGGTTCACCTAGCAAAGTGCGAAGTAGCTAGTAGCCCCCCACCCCCTCGTGTCGCCACAAAGGGAATCCTAATTAAGCTATGAATGCATGCCCCCCCAACTGAGGTTCACCTAGCAAAGTGCGATGTAGCAACCCCCCCCCCCCTACACACACACTTTCAGTCGGCAGGCCAGAGAGGCATATATCTCACCAATATGGATCGTAAAATGGACCAAGAATAATCCACCTTGGTCGTACAACCTCTCTCTTGTTGTTGGTCAAAGTGAAGGTCGTCCATGCGACCCCGGAGATGGACTAGCTCGCCAATAATCACACAAGTAGCTAGTCCCCGAGGACAACCACTGCATGCGTGTGGCCCAAACATATGTATGGAGATGTGTGTTTTTGTGTAACAATGAACAACTTTGATGTGGCACGATGGTTTCGAACTATAAATCCTCACACTAAGTGAGGGTTAGGTTGACGATGCATATGTATGTTATGCCACACATCAAGCCAACGACGGGGATTCATATATGCATGCGTGCGTGCATAGTATATGCGCTCAAACTTAATTAGGTCTGAATCTCACCAGGACCTATAGTACGATAACACTAACCAAATGAAGAATCCGCCATGGTAACCTATCTTGTTGTTGGTCAAGGTGATCATGGATGTCCACGCGGGCCCACGGATATATAGGCTTGTCGCCGATAACCACGTGAGGGAGTGTATCGTTCGAAGGCAACCACTACATGCATATGCATGGAGGTGATGCGTGCATGCATTTTTGAATACACAACATTGATCTGGCACGTGTGTCAAAAATCGTACACTAGCTCCCCACACAGAGTGAGATCGGTTCATGATGGTGTCGTTGTACTAGCCACTTCGACTCGATGGGAGGGATTCATGCGTAAACATGCATATGTGTGTGCTCAAAGTGTATCATGCATGTCATCCCAGAGCAAAAATAATAATCCCCTCCTAAGTCAAATTAACCTCTCTTGTTGTCACGAAAAAAGAAGTGATGGACTAAGCGAGCCCATAGATGGAAAGCATCGATATCCCTGATAACCGCTTAAGTGGGTGCGAGAGGACAACCACCACCGCTTTGCATGTGGGCCAAACATATATATGTTGAATACCCAAATGCACAACTTTGATGTGCCACATGCCTCAAAAACCGTAAACCATGCACCCACACAAAGCGAGGTTCATATCAAGCATACTACATATGATGGTCCCCTTCCCCCCTCTTCACCGAATATTATATGCTCCTGCCATAATATATGTACAAGTACAACCCAAAAGAATCCTCATCAATGGTGAAATTAATTAACCTCTCACGATGTAGGTCAAATTGATGCATGCATGCATGCATCGACGATGGCCTCATGGGCCCACAGATGGAAGCGTCACACGTGAGTGTCCTAGCTAGGATATATATGCATGTGGCCCAAAAAGGTGTTGCGTGATGTTTGAATAACCAATTTCACAATTTTGATGTGGCACGTGCCTCGATAACCAAAAAGTCGACACCGAGTGAGGTGTACTTGTTCACAGACGCATACGTATAGTATATATGCTAGTCCCCTCCCACCTCTTTGACGCGTACTATATACCACCATAACACAAACAAAAAAGATTATACCTTGCTGGTCAAATTAACCTCACTGCCGGCTGTTTGTCAAAGTGATGGACGACGACCTCGCGGGCCCACAAAAAGCGTCACATGTGAGTATCGAGTGTCGCGTAGGACAACCATCGACTGCATGTGGCCAAAACATTTACGTATGAAAGGGTTGTGTAATGTTTTAAATAATGATTTCACGACTCTGATGTGGCACCAGGCTGCCTAACAAAACGGCCAACCCACACGGTGGCTCACAACTCATAGTGTACTGGGAGCCACCCGCCACCCCCAGACGCACACACCCACACGCACACCGCGAGTCCACCGCAAGTACGATGCATGTTAAATTAATTATCCCGCGGTGAACATACATGTTACCAAAGGAGGGACATTTTAATTTCAAAAAATTCACAGAGATCATTAAGACGTTTTAGTACATTGGTTGATTGATTTTCTATGGGTATAATGTGCAAAAATCAAATCTGAGCTACATGCACATGTGACAGTGCACCTAAATGGATTGCAAAAACACATGTGTCTCACGGGTGCATGTTTACTCCCCGTGCAACAAATTTCAAACATTGAGAATCTTGATTTTTAAATTCTAGTACATCCAAAACTTATTTGAAGTTCATGAAACTTATCGTGTTGTCCTATGGACACCAATACAAAGTGGCATTGTACTTTTTTGTCAAATTTGAGACCAGTTTTGATGTAATCTTTATCTAATTACAGACGGGAGATTATTAATAATTGGGAACCAATATCCCAAACGGATTATTTATTCGAACTGTGAGCGTTAGACCAACAATGGATACGTGACATGCTTCGGTTAAGCAATAAAGCGGCAGCATTAATCATCCAAATAGAAAAACAATATACGTGCCGCTACGCGACCCGTGTGGCATGCGAGCAGGCATGAGTTGATGGGACGAATGCGAATAGTCCGCCGCGCAGGCAGATGGGGAGGCGTGCGTGCAGGTGTGTGAATTAACGGAGGCATGCTCGTTGCACAGTGTCATCAAGAGGCGTGCGAGTAGCTGTGTGAAACTTTGGTAGGCATGCCAGCAGTCCGGTGCGTAGACTCACCAGGAGGCGAGCCATCGGTTTGACCGTTGCCCGCCTCTCTCCCACTACTCCATATTAATGGTGCGCCCGAGCAGCCGCACCCCCCATCCTCGCTACACACACACAATCCCCTCTCTCTGCTTGCAACCTCAACGCCGCTCTTAGTCCTCAAAGCCGTTAGTGTATGAGGATGCCGCCGAAGCACCCCATCGAAGGGAGTGGCGACGTCGGGGCTGCTAAAGCACCGGAGCACAACATTGGATGGAGACAGAGGTTGCCATCACCGCCGACGACTTATCGCTGCACCCTGACATCGTCGATGGCGTCGAGCTTCCACAGCCAGAGGCGGAGTTCCACACCGACTCCGACGACCACTCCGGCGACGACACCGACTACCACTCTAGCAATGACTCCGACGACGCGGACACCTGGTTAGTGATCTATACCCATTTATGTGTCAAATAGATCATAGGGTTTCTCTAGTTACTCCTTCCTCCCCCTTTTTGGAATAGAAATCTTATGGTTATGTTCTCCCAATCCATGAAATCTGAGTAAGTTTTGTTAGATCCGTGTAGTGTATTGATTGTTTGAATGGTACAGGTGATAAGTGATTAGTTGTTTCATCTGTGCAAATGATTTCTGCTAGTAATCCGACTAGGGTTAGCATTCGTGCTAATAATTCCAAGCCAGGACTTGACAATTGATTTTGAATGACCTACATATGTTTGTGCCATTATTTTCTTCAAGATTGGTCTGTACATTGACGAGTGTGCTTAAAAATTGAACCATAATCTCTTAATATGTATAAATAAATAGCCATAAATTCCTAATCCTACTTCACGGCATGTAATCAGTGATTTGATGCCAAATATGTTTTACTATATGTATAGGTGATGTCTGACGATGTGGACAGCGAGGATGAAGATGCCCAGAGGAGGTACAAGTGGCGAATCCTGAGGAGCTTTATGCGGGAATGCATAATAGGTGTATTAGGACGTGGAACAACGGCTATGGATGCCCATTTTGCAACCACAAGATTCATGACGCGTATGTAAGTGTTCTTGCGCATGCAAGAGGACGGGCCGTTGGCTCCTTCAAGCAGAAGTATTCTCGCAGGGTGGCGCACGGCGCGTACGCTGAGTACCTAGAGAAGCTTCAGGATCGTGCCGGCCGCATGTAAGATGAGATGTGGGATGGATCGAACTATGTATGCTTGAGTATGCTTAATGACGGTTGAACTATGTACTTATGGTTAAACTATGCTTATGTACATGTACGCTTATTATCTATGTCTGAGTATGTTAAATATTTCGCCAAATTTTGGTAAAAATTACAACGGGGGACCAATAAACCAGGACGGAGGTAGTACGTCAATCACACACGGTTCCCAAAATTGGAACCATGTGCAATGACTATCATTTTGCCTGCTGCGTCAATCACACACGTTCGCTCTAGCAAACCGTCGCCCCCAAAAATTTTTGTGGGACAGAAAACCCTTACCACCCAATTCAAAAAAGAAAAAAGAAAACCCTCACCATCCCCACATCACAAAAACCCTCACCCCGCCTGCCACCCACCTCGGCCCCTCCGGTACGTTCCCCATTCACACCTGCACAAGCTCCTGCGCGTCTATGCCATGGCACCGCCTATTGCGGCGGTAAAAACTTAGCTCGACGCCTGCCACCGCCGCCAGGCTGCCAGCAAAGCCCATCGCATTTTGCCACTTCCACTTTGTTGCCGCCTATCGCCATCGACTTTCACGACGCTGCTCGTGGTCGACCCAGCTCCGCTCGGTTGGGAAATCTGCCGTACTGAGGGTTCTTTCTCATGGACGACAAGGTAACTAATTTAACGAGATATTGTCTCATATCTTATCCCAGTTCATCTGCCTCCTTTAATCACCCAGCAGAAATCGCCGTGAATTCATTTTTATTCAAGCTGATTTGAGGGTTTTCTTTCATTCATAGAATGTAAAGTGCGCCGATACTTAACGACTTGGCGACCGCCGCCAGAGATTCCATCTTATCATACCAGATAACTTGAGGACGTGCGCGGTATGTTCAATCTCACCCTAAATCGGTTGGCATGGCCTATTTTCCTGAACATATCCTAAATATTGCTTCATTTGGATAAAAGGTGCCATATGCACCATATACGTCAAAGGGGATTTTTTTTTCCCCCTCTTCTTTCTATATTAGGAAAATTATTGATGTATTGTTTTTTCGATTACTCTCATATTTCCATGACATCATGTTTACCCTATCTGTTTAATTATGGACTTTTGTCCTTTGATTTCAACTGTTGTACAGTTCTTTCAATTTGGGCCCATATTTGCATGTTACCATATTTTCTTTAACAACCCTACCATTTTCTGCAGGACATCCCTCGCTATGCAATAGACTATGTAGTGGACAATTTTTCCCTTTACATACATCAAGGCTCCACGAATGTCATACTGCACAGAAACCATGGATTTACAATCGTTGCTACTATAAGACTTGATGAACATGGTGACTCCTATTTTGGCACTGGCTTTTGGAATGAAATTGCAAAGTTTTATGTACTAAAAGCTGGCACTAAAATTGCACTGCACATAGAAGGGCCTGGTCATGAGATATATGCTAATTTCCCCGACAAAATCATCCATCCAGACTTTGTTCGAAGTAAGTTTTATTTTCAACTATCTGCATATGTTGACTTACCCAGCAATGTCAAATGAATTGTGTAGTATTTAAGAAACAAATTGCTATTCCCTTATCTTACTATATTCCTACCTAATAACTTTTAATTGCCAATACACTTTTCTATTGCCCTGTTTTAACTAAATATTCCCCGTACTCCCATTTCTATCAGAAAGCGCCGCTGATAAGGAGACTCCAGAGGTGGAGAACGGGGCTGCCAACAAGCGGAGGTGGGGCGAGCTAGAACCGCAAGAGACTCCAGCAGGCCTAGACTTAATCAGCAGCCTCCCCAATGATATGTTGAGAGTCATCATCTCCCTCCTCCCAATCAAATATGGGGCGCGGACAGCCCTCCTTTCCCGGTGATGGCGCCCCCTATGGAACTCCATCCCTCTTGACCTCATCGACACCCACGAGCTCTACCATGGCTATCGCAAAAGCTTGGATGCGTTCTCCAAGATCCTCGGCAGTCACCTTGGCCCAACCAAAGGCCTTAGAATGGGCAAGTTCCGTTCCAACGGCAAGGACCGAGCCAAGCTTGATGACTGGTTCTGATCCCCCGCCGTAGATCAGCTTGAGGAGCTCACTTTTGATGATGGGCATATGCGGTTGCTGCCAACGTCCGCACTCTGCCTCGCGCCCACGCTGCGCGTTGCTAAGTTCATGAACTGCCATTTCCCGCCCCTTAATGATGCGCTCGCTCTTATTCTACCACGACTGAAGCACCTCGAGCTCATCGCCATCGGCCTCTCAAAGGGTGACATGGAGCGCCTGCTCTGTGGCTGTACTACACTCGAGTACCTTCGTCTTCAGGCGATCAATGGGTTGAGTACCTTCCACATCACCTCCGTGACTCTCCGGACTATTTATGTGTGTTGCTGGTGCGGCAGGAAGACATCACAAAAGGTTGACCACGGTATGGTCATCCAGGACACACCTGCACTTGAGAGATTACTTGTAGTTGATCAAGAAGGTCAAACAAGAATCAATGTCATTTCTGCGCCGAAATTGACAGTGGTGGGCTACTCGTCTGACAAATACTCTGAACTTGTTATTGGATCCACACCCGTTCAGGTACAACAGCCGCCTTCTACCTCTCATTCTACAAATTAACATTATTTCTAATTTTGAAGATGTTTGTTCGTTTGTCATTCAGAAAATGATTTCGACAAGCTTGACCCCCAAACTGCGCATAGTGAAGGTCTTGGCACTAGAATCTATCGGGCCCGACCTGGAGCAAGTTGCCAGTTTCCTGAGATGGTTTCCGTGCCTGGAGAAGCTATATATCGAGGTGATGTTCTGTTCCTATTAAATGTTAACCATAAGGGAGTTCAATTTGTGACACCTTTTTCCAAGTTTACATTGACAATGTACTACGATTTGAAGGTTCTTTTGGAGGATTTCAGTACATACATGCTCCCCCCATATTGGTTGCTTGATCCATATGGTTACAATCAATAAGCATGTCTCCTTTGGATTCATCTATACTAGTTTTATTAGGGAACTTTTCATCCACTCCAACCTCTTGTGAACAAGGCTACATTTTTCTAGAATGTAATCAAATGCCCATGTTAATCATGTCAGATTGAAGATGGCATATTAATGCATTTTAAAAATCCTGCAAACCAAATAGCTAGGCTTGTGGTAATGTTCAAAACTGCATATAGGCACTAACAGTTTTCTTCTTTTGCAGATAAGATTAGGATCAGTGGTGGATAATGTGATACAATATAACAATCATGTCGAATGCCTAGATCTGCATCTCTCAGAAATTACTTTAAACTCCTACTGAGGGACCTTACTAGAGATTATATTCGCTAGGTTCTTTGTTCTCAGATCAAGGGTTCTGAAGGAAATGAGGTTTGCCCTACATTTATTTCACAAAAATGAATGATCTGTTGATCAGCGTCGGCGCCTGCGGCAGAATGGAGTAGGCTCCAAAAATGCTGAATTTCATTTTGGAACTTCAGATGACAGAGCAATCGGAAGTCATCGGGTCAACTCCATAGATGACTTCTCAGTGGCTGGCCCCTTTGCAAAAATTGTGAGGTTTCGAAGCCAGACTTAGAAGCGGTGATATTAGTTTGAACCTCTCTGATATCCATGTTCTGCGCATCAACGCGAGCGTTTGCAGCTGATGAGCTGAATTTCATTTCTAATATTAGTTTGAACCTTTTAATCTTTGAATTTGAGCCATATAACTCTAGAATTTGAACCTTGTGACATTTCGAGCTTTTGTGGTACAATCGTTGAAATGGCATCGTATGAGACTCGTATATTGCTAGCACTATTTTGACCTTAATATGCAATGGTCTTAGATTTTATTAACCATTCTCGAATCAGTTTACCATGTCGATCTCACAGCACATGATCTGGATAGCTAACTCGACTACGATATTCGACATTATTGCACACAGTTGGTTTCTTCCACCGTATGCACTATAGAGCGCAGAATTAATTATCGCACTCGAGTTCCCATCATCACCCTTCTGTGTAACTTTGACCTCATCACCCAAGGGTAAACTTATGAGCGAAGTCATTCCACACACTTTGTTTTTACAAAGCTTTTTGCCAATAAATGCCCATGATTTGTCCCTCTTCCAGCCGACGCGTTGCCAAACTAGCCGGGCGAGAAGCTTGCACGATAAACAGCGCGGTAGCGCGGGAACAGGCTCTTCGAGCCCACGCCTGGGGTGTGGTGTTTTCAAGTGTGCACTGGATTCTGGAATCCTCCACTATGAACGTCGTGACAAGGCGTGACGATTACAGGCCGGTCGGCCCCCATTTATTACAGCGGCCATTTAACCTACCGTTGTGTCTCTTCAACCTTTCGATCGCGCCCCACCATTGCAAGAAGCACACCCACCATGAGAAATTCTTAGAGGGTATCCTGCGCGGCTCCAATGGCGCTTCGAGCGGCTGCCGACGACGAGCAGCAGTTCACCATGCGTGCCTTGGTGGACACCCACAGAAGGTTCATGGACCTCTCGGTGGTGTACACCAACGACCCGGTCTGGGCGGAGCACTCCATCCACATCTTGGAGTTGTTTCTTGCCGAGGAGAAGTACAAGGTGGTCGGGTTCGACCTCGAGTATACCCGCGCTCGTGTCGGGTCTTGTCCCAAGGTCGCTGTCGCCTAGATGTGCATGCGCCACGAAGTCCTCATCTACCACTACTGCCTGGCCACAAGGCCTTGCGAGCATTTCGCCGGGTTTGTCAACAGCCCCTACTACATGTTCGCTATGGTGGACATCACCAATGATGCAAAGGCGCTCAAGAATTCGGGCATCTCCTGCCAGAATCTTGTTGACATCCAGGGCCAATACAAGATCAGGGGCAGTAAGGAGCATGACAAGGACTCACGGGTTCACCTTGCCGAGGCCATCATCGACCCCTACTATAGAGACATGAAGGATTCGTGCAACAAGGACAAGCGTGCCTGGCACTCGGCCTAGATGGAGAAACTCGACAAAGCTCACGTCGTGTACGCGGCCAAGGAGGTGTACACGAGCTACGACATGTACCGGCAGATCGTTGACATGAGGAAGTCCCTCCTTCCCCAAAACGACCAGGGATCCAGCCGGAAGCAGAGCAATGGCGAGCGTCGTTGCAACAATAAATAGATGATTAGATCCTCGTTTCTCCTACTTTAGTATGCATGTAATTGCTTACTTTGGTGTGTGCAAATGTTATGTGTGTAGTCACTTGTGTAATTGCATGCTTAATTTGGTTATGCAATGCTGTCTTTTTAAGTATATATGTTGATGCTCCGTAGACAGAGCGTAGATGGTGTGCGGACAAAGAAAATCACATCGCACATGGACTAAACAATGGAACCCGTCGGTGATATTTTCATCAATCACTCACAATTGTATACCTGCAATCGTTTGCTCACAACACACACGTCTTATTAGCAGCAATCGTCTGTGTTCTTATCGGTCTTCAGACACATTTTTGATTACATACATGTTTGCCGCATATCACACACATTTTGTTACATTGATCCGTTTCTGTTCTCATGTCTCAACACAAACAGTTCATCCGAGTGAACCGCATGCCGTATATCGCACACACCTTTGATCTGACTGACTGTTTCTTTTGTGTTGCCTAATCACAAATAGTTCATCTGAGTGGACCGTATGTTGTGTATCGCACACGCCTCCATCTGGCTGCCCTTTTCTTTTGTTTCTCATCATCGCAAACAGTTCATTGAACTGAACTATATGCCCTTCATCGCACACGCAACTAAAATCTGAACCGTGTTTGATGCATCCGTCATCGCAAACGTTTTACACATTTCTGACGGTTTTCATACAGCACCGTCTGCGATTATGGCATCGCACACAGTTTCTCGAAGGGTCTCTGATCGTAGTGTCGTGTTAGCAGCATCCTGCAGTAGTGCATCCTAACGCTTATGCATATTGATGACTTAGGTGCGCAACACACAAAGTAAAGTATGTATTCAATTCATGAAGACATACACTCTAAGTGTGAATACATTAATGCGGAATTTGACGTTGGAGCGCCATGATAACTGTGTGCCGTGTCTGGGTCTAATACTTCCTATACGGTGGGTAACGCCACCACCAATCTTTCTTGAAGATTTTTGTTTGGCGTCATATTGCATTATCTTCAAAGTTGGTTTGTCTTCAACATTGGTTTATCTTCATGGTTTATCTTCACAATGTTGATTTGGATCTTGTTGCCTATATGTATATATGTTTTGTCCTCTACAGCATTCACTTATAGCCATGTCTTCAAGTTACCATCTTCTGCACTAAGTGAGTGTGATCGGACCCTAACCCCATCTATGCTTATCTCTTCTACTTTCTCTAAATCTTCATATGCATTCTGTTGACACATGTCAATTATGTTCACGGTGTCCTTGTCGGTCAAAGATTAAGAGATAGCCATTTAAAATGCTTTTACGATCCTTATCTTTTTGCCTGAATCCGGAGAAGCCGGAATGACCATCCGACAAACCGGGCGTGCATAGGGTCGTGGCACAACATTTAAGTTGTTGCATGTGTGCCATGTGGAGCTCAGATGTGAACCGCCAGGGGTAGCTGAGTAATTACACTGCACCACCACTTCCTTATAAATACCCACCCACTGCGGTCATTAAAACTTACTCCCCTCGCTGTCTCGCTCAAACCCTAGCGCCGTCGCTGAATACGAAGCGCTTCGCTGCCGCGACTTCTCCGTCATCATTACGCCGGCCGCGGACATCTTCCTCCCGCCGCCTCCGTAGGTGTCTTCCGCCGCCAAGTTGGGGTGCGGGAGATTGGACTGCTCGGCCTCCATCCACGACTCGTGTAGCAGTTCTCGTATGTTCTTGAGCGGCAACTAAAAGACTATTTTTACTACACATTTGATCCGTTAAAACTTTCTATATCTTCAGAAAGTTGTTTCTTCACTTCCAAATCTGGATCTTCCATACTAGCATCTCATAACTTGCAAGTACTTTCACTGATGCTTCACAACTAGTTAGATTCCTGACTTGTACTTATTCATGGATTCGTACAAATCTAGAACCAACTCATATCAATAAGTGGATGTCTTCGTGCTATGAGGTCAATGTCTTCAAACCAACTTATCTTCAAAATCCTCTAAGAATGCATATGACCTTTTCCCCTTCCCTCGCATCTCTAATGCTGTCACAGGTACATGTCCGTGGGAGAGTCTCTTGGTTCTCATAGTCTGCATTCATTTGCAGAATTCTTACAACATCATACTGAATCTCCTAAAGCCAGTTCCTGCCTGACCAACAGAGCGAAGCCTAACACTTTTGTGAAGCCTTTCAGTCTTGTGAAGCCAATGTCTAGTGGTAAATCTGCAAAGAAAGGCGGCAGACAGTGCCGTGATAACACTGCAAAGGACTTGCCACCAGATCTCTATGAACTGTGCGATTCTGATCCTGAAGAGAGCTATGATGAGCGCAAATCTTTAGTCCAATGGTTTCGAAGATATTGGGCAGTGGTTTATGTACCACTTTGTGACTCCAGAGTATGCGGACAAAAATGTTGTGAGGACACCCTGGGTTGGTATTGTATACAGAAAACTTCACCCCAGGGCCAAAGCTGAAGCCATTAAGAGAGGCTTCTTTCCTTGCATGGTTAGAGGACCAATGCCTGAGAATGCCGACCCATACAGTCTTCGATGGTGTTGTGAGGATGATCTGTTTGAATCCAATCTCCAATTTGCTAAAGCTTCAGCAGTTCAAAACAAGGACTTTGGGATTAACTTCAACCCAGGTCTAGATGCACCAAGGCCCAATGGCAGTCGTGAGGCCGAACCAAATATCATTGGCCCATTCGATGACTTTGACTCATTTCTGGCACATTGTGCAGCACAGAGGGCCAGCATTGAAGATGCTGCTGAGGATGAGGAACAATTGCAGCTCTTGAGCCCCCAAAGTCAGTGAAGAAGTCAAAGGTTTCAAAGCCTTCAACTGCTCCAAAAGCTTCAAGAGTAAAGCCATTGAAATCTGCACCTCTTGAATCCAGTGTGCAGTTAGAAGACTTGTCTTGTACTTCTATGAAGACTAAGAAGGTCTTAGGGCAAGGCTCTAGCCAGCATCTTGTGCCATGATGAAGATGTAATAGATCTATCCAGTGATGAAGATCTCGCTGATGATGCCCTTCATATGTTGATCAAGAGCAAACGGGAGGCTGAAATCTTCAAGGATTTGCCTCTGTTCGATGCTGATATTCTGAACAATTTCATTGATGAATGGTTTGAGGACACTTCTCTTACCATTGATGATCTGTAGCTTCCCATTGGCATCAGTGTGACGTTCCAATGCTGCATTGCAAAAGAGCTTGCCATTGCTCAAAAGGTCATTGAGCAGAAAAACAAGATTGACCATGAAAAGGTTGTCTTCAAGAAGCACATGGCTGCAAAACTTCCAGAAAATGGTGGCAGATCTCAAGGTTGAGTTCCATAAGCGCCGTGATGAATCCAAGGACTCCCAAGAGCACCTCAAATATTATGATGAGAAATGTGTTCAGATTCACAATAAAGCCTTGAAGAGGAAATCACTTGGGCATCCAGGCATTGACCCCAAGTTGGCTTCTAAGAAGAAGAAGCCAACTCACGCTGAAGCTGAGGCTCCTAGGCAGGAAAGTCCTAGCATTATCTTCCCTGCCAGCATGACTGGTTCGAAGCCTAAGGTGTCGTCTACTGCTTCCGAAAGGAAGAAGACAAAGCAGGAAGAGGCTGAAGCCAAGAAGCGCAAGCATCAAGAAGCCTTTGATGCCTCTCAATCTTAGAAAAGGTTGAAGGCAAAGCCTTCTAAGGCTTCCAGAAGGGCCCAAGCACCAACTGACTCATCTGCTCCTGAAGAGCCGCTGCTAGTTGAGCCCATCTCAGTTGCCTTACTAACCTCCTCCAACCATGAACGTCTCCTTGTTGTACATGAGCCTGCTACCACAGAGGCTCATGAGTCTGAAGAAATCCCAGCTACTGACACCATCGCAGCTGAAGACATTGGTCGAGAAGACAATGTTGATGATGATGAAGTCCTTCCTCAAGTTCCCCAACTTATGTAGAAACCGATATCATCGTCTGCTCCCACGAGAAGTGAACATATTAGTATTGGCAGTCCCAAGATGCCAATCACTCAAGATGATTTCTGGGAAGAGCAACACCCCAACACCCCGCTCCATGAAGTCATTCCGCGCACTCCACCAGCTCAAGTCACTACTCCAGTGCTTGAGACTCCCCAAGAAACCCCCGAAGACATGGAGAAGACTACTCCCTCATTGTAGGTGTCGCCCTCTTTTCGAAGGCTTCGCTAAGGCCCATGGCCACCAATCTCCATGTCCAGCATTCCTGAAGAGGATGTGAATGCCACAAGCTCAGTAACACGTCAAGTGCTCCCTGAAGCCATCCCCTCAGAAACTGCTCAAGAGTCTGAAGCCAGACGTGCTGAAGATGTTCCGGCTGCATCAGTCAAGGAAAGAGAAGAAGCAGACCAAGCTGTTATTCCCCCTACTAAACAAAGTGTGATTTTTGATGTGATTGTGCCTGGCTCCCCAGTAATTGAAGCTCCTGAAGCCACTGCGGATGATGTTGTTGTTTCCACTCATACTGAAGCCAATGGCATCGTCATGGCTGAAGACAATGCGCAGCCTAAAGCCACTCTTCGGTCTGAAGCCCTTGATGCCACATAAGACATTCAGCCATCCACCTCGAATGTTGCTACTGCTCCACCTATACCACACATTATGGCAAGGGCCTTCAGTCGTGAAGGTGAGCTCATCAGTGCCAGATGGTCGATTATGACACCTCCTGAAGCTCCTCGGCCACAATATGATTACCATATCGAGCAAAGGCCTCAGACATAGAAGCCAAAGCCAAAAATGCCAAGGCTTCCTAGTGATGTCACCACTCAAGGCTCATTCAATGTATTAAGATTTAGAGAGCACAGCACATTCTTTGGCAATGCCAAGAATCCCTACAAGAAGCCCAAGATATCTTCTGACAGGTTCTGGAGTCATCAGCAAAGAAGCTATTACTCATGCATCTTGTACAATCAGGACCAAATCTTCCCTCACAAACGCGTGTGTTGTGATGCCATTGTTGGACTGTCATGCCTTGAAGAAGCACTGGATTGCTTTCGTGAAGTCGGTCTGCTTCCTTTTTTCGTTGACAAGGAACACTGGAATGAGGAGCTCTTACTTCAATTTTGTGCCACCCTTCATATCTCAGGCTACAACAGGGATCCAAAGACACAAATCCTTGAGTGGATGTCAGGTGATGTAAACCATGAAGCCAAAGCTCAAGACATCATTGAGCTTACTTCCCTGCCCACTCCTAGTGATCTCTATGAGCCAGGTTGTTAGTGATATGAATAGGAACTTGAAAGCATCTTCTAGAAGCCAGAGCCCAACATGAGTCAAATGCTGAGCAATGAAGCCATTGCCAGTAGAAGCTGAGTACCCCAAGGACTTCTTTGTGAATGACCTCGAGTACCTGCCCCGCACCATATACCATATTCTGAGGCATACTCTATGGCCATTAAAAGGGCACTCTCCTCATGCCAATATTGAAGGCACCATGAAGACATTGGTCTTCTACATTCTGAATGGCATCCGGTTTAATACTCAAGATTTCTTCATCCATTAGTTGGCAGCTTCAGGCATTGATCTCTTTGGCCTCAAATTTTATGCACCATGGATAATGTGCCTGATGAAGCTTCACTCAGCAGTCAACTATCAGGCTTCAACGCACAATCATGTTGTCTTCTTGCCTGAAGTTGATATGTCTCATGAAGCCATCTATCCAGAGTCTGCCAAGGAACCAGTTCGTGAAGACAATATATGATGTCTTTCAAAGCTTCTCAGCACCACTTGAAGCCATTCATGTGCCAAATCCAACTACTGTTGGTGGTCCTCACGTCGGTCATCTTAGGTTGTTGCATCGTGCACCCACTGATGCAACAACCAGCACAGTAGCTGAAAGGCCTCAGAAGCTCGCTCGAGTTCTAAATGATAGAGAACTTCTAGTTTCTATTCATCATAATCATGATAGGCATCATGACTGGATGAAGCATTAGATGCAAAGTCTTCTTGTGGATGCCAATCGCATACGCAACCTCTCCACCAGGAATTCTTTTGTTGCTCATGAAGCCTGTCGGCGTGCCTGGAAGAGCCTAACTCTGCTTTGTTCTGAAGATGAACTCACTACAGATGGATTCACTGAAAGATTCAAGTTTGACTCTAGGCCTCCACAATCTGCAAGTTGGCGCTCTACTCCATCCATTGAAGATTCTGACTATTCATCGTCGCCTCCAAATATTGTTCCACGAGTCATTGATGAGGAGGACGACGCCACTTCACCAGCTATGGCTTCACTGCATCATGATTTTGCATCAGGCCCTTCTGCACCGCCCAACTCCAACATCGACCCGGCTACCCCCAACAACTTCACCAACTCCTCCAGGGAACGCTTAGACACTCTATGTCTTCACTCCTTTTTGGTCATTCCTGACAAAAGGGGAGAAGCATATGGGTTGATAGTCTTCAAGTGAGTCTATATGGGTCGGGTGCTTATTTTTGTTAAGTTTTGCAACTCTCATTCTTGAACTGTTGGTTTTGAGTTGTAACACTTAAGTCTTGATGGTCGTTTGCCACTTTTGTTGCTACCTTTTATTGTGATGATAAATACCGCATGAAGTCATTCTGCAGACGGACATTTTTTATTGTGCATGTAATTATCTTCAATACATTTTTTGTATGCATGATGAATTGTATTCATGAACTGAAGGAGATCTCCACAAAGCAGAACCTGCCATGTGCATTTGCATTCAAAGGTAAATTACTTATATGCACATCTTCACGGGGAGCCCTTTCAATTCATGAAGCCAATGACCGCGTTCTTTAAATTCCACATATTTATATCCTCTTTGAAAACTTCAACCAGTTTGTCATCAATCACCAAAAAGGGGAGATTTTAAGTGCATCTAGTGCCACCCCTAGTTGGTCTTGGAGTATTGATAACAAACGTGGTTCAGGGACTAATGTGTTTGTGATAATTGCAGGATAACACAGGTAGAAGTCCCTCATTGATTCGGTTTACCTACCAGAGATGACCCTTAAAAATTTATGAAGACATTGAAGACAATGGTGGTTCATGAAGACATTCACGTCGAAGATAATGACGTGTGAAGACATTCACTTGAAGACAATGAAGTGCGAAGACATAGTTTCTTTCGTAGTTTCATGTTCTTCTTTCTTGAATCATAGGAACCACCGAAGTGTTAAGTGGGGTCCAAGTGAATAGCGTCAGAAAACTGATGTGATGCTCAACCCAAAACTAATGAGAGAAAATTTTATCCAGATCCGGATGAGTCAGCTTTGCTTGTTGCCCAAGTCAAGTTGCCGCGTGATACGTCTCCAGCGTATCTATAATTTTTGATTGTTACATGTTGTTATCTTATCATTCTTGGATGTTCTACAATCATTTTATAGTCATTTTATATCATTTTTTGGAACTAACCTATTGATATAGTGCCAAGTGCCAGTTCCTGTTTTTTGCATGTTTTTTACATCCCAGGAAATCAATATCAAACGGCGTCCAAATGCAGCGAAAATTCTTGTGGATTTTTTTGGAGCAAAAGTCATCCAGTGGGCCAAAGAAGTACTGAAAAGGGAGCCCGAGGTGAGCACAAGACACTAGGGCGCGCCTGGAGGCCCAGGCGCGCCCTGGTGGGTTGTGCCCACCTTGGTGGCCTCCCGAGCTGCCTCTTTTCTCTATAAATACCCCAATATTCCAAAAACCCTAGGGGAGTAGACGAAAATCAATTCCAGCCACGCAAGTTCCAGAACCACCAGATCCAATCTAGACACCATCACAGAGGGGTTCATCATGTCCATTGGTGCCTCTCCGATGATGCGTGAGTAGTTCTTTGTAGACCTTCGGGTCCATAGTTGGTACCTAGATGGTTTCCTATCTCTTGTTTGATTCTCAATACAATGGTCTCTTTTTGCGGTGTGTTTGTTGGGATCCGATGAACTTTGAGTTTATGATCAGATCTATCTTTTTATCCATGAAAGTTATTTGAGTCTTCTTTGAGCTCTTATATGCATGATTGCTTATAGCCTCGTATTTCTTCTCTGATATTTGGGTTTTGTTTGGCCAACTTGATCTAATTATGTTGCAATGGGAAGAGCTGCTTTGTGATGGGTTCGATCTTACGGTGCTTGATCCCAGTGACAGAAGGGGAACCGACACGTATGATTGCAATTAAGGATAAAAATATGGGATATATTTCTACACAAATAGATTTTGTCTACATCATGTCATCGTTCTTATTGCATTACTCAGTTTCTTCATGAACTTAATACACTATATGCATGTTGGATAGCAGTCGATGTGTCGAGTAATAGTAGTAGATGCAGGCAAGAGTCGGTCTACTAATCTTGGATGTGATGCCTATATAATGATCATTGCATGGATATCGTCATGATTATTTGAAGTTCTATCAATTTCCCAATAGTAATTCGTTTACCCACCGTTTGCTATTTTTCTCGAGAGAAGCCACTAGTGAAACCTACGGCCGTCGGGTCTCTTCTTTATCATATTTGCCTTTGTGATCTATTTTTATTTTCTTTTATTTTCAAATCTATCAAACCAAAAATACAAAAATACTTTACTGCACTTTATTTTATTCGAGATCTATCTATCAAATTATTACAACTCTCTCATGTCCGTTTGCCAATTTCTGGCGCCGTTACCCGAAAGGGATTGGCAACCCCTTTAATACGTCGGGTTGCGAGTATTTGTTATTTGTGTGCAGGTATCGTTCACGCAGAATTGTGTGGTTCTCCTACTGGTTCGATAACTTTGGTCTCATCACTGAGGGAAATACCTACTGTTGTTGTGCTGCATCATCCCTTCCTCTTTGGGGAAATACCGACGTAGTTCTAGCAGACATCAAATGGAATTTCTGGCGCCATTGCCGGGGAGACATCATCAACATCTACTGGGTTCCTAATCACAAATCTCATCTCCTTGCAATTTACATTATTTGTCATTTGCCTCTCATTTTCCTCTCCCCCGCTTCACTAAATTTGTCATTTTATTCGCCCTCTTTTTTGTTTGCTGTTTCCTTGCTGAATCTGTTTTATCTTGTTGCGTAGTCACAGTGACTCAAGAGAACACCAAGTTGTGTGATTTCTCCAATACCAACAACAATGATTTTATTGGCACTCCGATTGCTCCTCTCGCCACTAGTGCGGAGTCTTGTGATATTAATACCGCTTTGCTGAATCTTGTTATGAAAGATCAATTTTCTGGTACTCCTAATGAGGATGTCGCGTCCCATCTTAACACATTCGTGGAATTATGTGATATTCGAAAGAAAAAAGATGTGGACAATGATGTTGTGAAGATGAAATTATTTTCGTTTTCTTTGCGAGATCGTGCAAAAATTTCGTTTTATTCTTTGCCTCGCAATAGTATCGATTCTTGGAATAAGTGCAAAGATGCTTTTATTACAAAATATTTTCCGCCCACAAAAATTATTTCCCTTAGAACCCATATCATGAATATCAAGAAACTTGAACATGAGCATGTTGCACAATCTTGGGAAAGGGTGAAAATGATGCTAAGGAATTGCCCAACTCATGGGTTAAATCTTTGGATGATCATACAAAATTTTTATGCGGGATTGAATTTTTCTCTCGTAATTTTTTAGATTCCGCCACGGGTGGTACTTTTATGGAAATTACTTTGGGTGAAGCCACCAAATTTCTTGATAATATTATGGAAAATTATTCATAATGGCATACCGAAAGAACTCCTGCTAGTAAAAAAATTTTAATTCGGTTGAAGAAATTTCTTCTTTGAGTGAAAATTTTGATGCTCTTATAAAATTGGTTGCTAATAAAAGTGCTCCTATTGATTTTAATGATGTGCCTTTGTCTACTTTCATTGAGCAAAATAGTTATGCCGTAGATGTGAATTTTATCTTGCGAAACAATTTCAATAACAATGCTTATAGAGTAATTTTAATCCTAGGAATTTTCCTAGTAATTCTTATAATAGTTATGGTAATTCCTATGGTAATCCTTCTTATAATAATAATAATAATAATAATAATAATAATAATAATAATAATAATAATAATAATAATAATAATAATAATAATAATAATAATAGGAACACCTCTGATCGTGAGAGTAATATTGAAGAATTTATCAACACTCAAAAAGTTTTCAATGCTACAATGGAAGAAAGCTGAATAAGATTGATGATTTGTCTAGAAGTGTTGATAGAATTTCT
Organism: Triticum aestivum; assembly: GCF_018294505.1. NCBI lineage: Eukaryota > Viridiplantae > Streptophyta > Magnoliopsida > Poales > Poaceae > Triticum > Triticum aestivum. Next base: position 595,517,283 of record NC_057800.1, on the reverse strand, counting down.
CATGATGTAGAAAATCTCAAGATGAAAATTTTTGTGCCTAAAGTTGAGGAATCAACTAAAGATCTTTATGTTTCTATGGATGAAAGTAAGAAAAGAGCCGCTATGCTTAGAGCTAGAAGAGAAATTTTAGAAAAGGCGTTTTCTAGTGATTGCTTTCCCAAAAGTGATGAAGATATTAAAATGACTGGTGTTTCTTCTATTGATTCCTTGTTTAGTAGAATTAAAATTGATGATAAAGGGACTAGAGAAGAGTCAACTTTAGCTAGAATGCGTCCCGATAATTCTGAGGGTGAAAATTTTGTTGAGAAAATTGATGAAAGTGGGTTTGAAGATGTCAAAACTTTAACTAGTGTTGTGCCGACTCCTTTGGATTACAAAGACTTTAATTATGATAGTTGCTCTTTGATTGATTGTATTTTTGTTGCAATCCATGATGAATTCACCAATATTATGCTCATGATCTTCACTTATATTTTTTAGAGCTTTTCAAAAGCAACACATGAGAATTAGTTCCAATGTGATAGATATCCAAGGAGGATATAATAAAAACTTTCATGAAGATCATTAGACAAAATAAACTTGATTCCTTGTAATAGTTTTGAGATATGATGATGTGATATGTGAGCCATGTTGATGAGTAATTATGCTTTAGTAAGAATATTGGTGTTAAGGTTTGTGATTCCCTATGCAAGCACGAAAGTCAATAGTTATTCAATGAAATTACATCTTACTTGTGGTGCATTATTCGGTGTCAATTATGCTCAATGCTCGCTTATGAGATTTTTTGTTTCTTGGATGGTCGCTTCTCAATATTTTGCTAGCCTTCATTTTGCACTAAGTATGATCACTACTTGTGCACCCAAAATCCTTTAAACCAGTTTTGCCACATGAATCCACCATACCTACCTATATGCGGTATTTCCGTGCCGTTCTAAGCAAATTTGTATATGCCATCTCTAATTTTCAAAATAAACTTCTCTTTTGTGTGCTCGTACCACTCATGAAATAGTAGGGGGTGGCTAATATATTTCCATGCTAGATATGTTATTCTCACGATGAGTGTTTATTCACTTGTCATTGCACAAGAGTAAGGCAAAGGTATTAGGGATGCCCAGTCCCGAAATGAAAAATGAATTTACTTTATGTTGTCAAATAATAAATTCCTTGGAAAGTGTTGGAATGGAAGGCACCCGTGGATACGGCTAGCCGTGGAAAGTGAAAGTATGGTTGAAAAAGGAATAAACTTTAATTTCTGTTTGGGAACCGCCTATGATATATCTAGCATGGAAAGTATTGGGAACTACTCGATCATTCTCGTTGACAGGAAAAGCATGCCTCCCAAAATGTTTTTGTCTCTATCTTTTTCGCTTTGAGCTCTAGCACCTCTACAAATCCCTACTTCCCTCTACGAAGGGCCTTTCTTTTACTTTATGCAATTTTTATTTTTAATTTGAGTCTCCACCTTCTCTTATAAAGCACCAACTAAGGGGCACTATGATCGTACTTGAGCATTGGGTGTAGCTAATATGCAAGTGTGTTTCATGAATGGATCAATGATTGAGCATAATGGGCTAGGGATAACTTATTTTAGCGTTGATATTTTGAAATGCATGGTTGCTTGTTGATATGCTTGAGTATTTAAGTCTCATGTCAAAACTAGACTATTGCCTTGAGCCATATAAAACTCCAAATGTCCATACTATAAAGAAAAGAATATGTGATGAACATGTTAGGCAGCATTCCACATCAAAATTCTACTTTTATCATTTACCTACTCAAGGACGAGTAGGAATTAAGCTTGGGGATGCTGATACGTCTCCAAAGTATCTATATTATTTTATTGTTCCATATTATCATATTATCATTCTTGGATGTTTTACAATCATTTTATAGTCATTTTATAGTCATTTTTTGGTACTAACCTATTGACATAGTGCCAAGTGCCAGTTCCTATTTTTTGCATGTTTTTTACATCGCAGGAAATCAATATCAAACGGAGTCCAAACGCAGCGAAACTTCTTGTGGATTTTTTTTGGAGCAGAAGACATCCAGTGGGCCAAAGAAGTACAAAGAGGGAGCCCGAGGTGAGCAGACACCAGGGCGCGCCTGGAGGCCCAGGCGTGCCCTGGAGGGTTGTGCCCACCTCAGTGGCCTCCCGAACCGCCTCTTTGCTCTATAAATACCCCAATATTCTAGAAACCCTAGGGGAGTCGACGAAAATCAATTCTAGCTGCCGCAAGTTCCTGAACCACCAGATCCAATCTAGACACCATCACGGATGGGTTCATCATATCCACTGGTGCCTCTCTGATGATGCGTGATTAGTTCTTTGTAGACCTTCAGGTCCGTAGTTTGTAACTAGATGGCTCCCTCTCTCTCGTTTGATTCTCAATACAATGGTCTCTTGGAGATCCATACGATGTAACTCTTTTTGCGCTGTGTTTGTTGGGATCCGATGAACTTTGAGTTTATGATCAGATCTATCTTTTTATCCATGAAAGTTATTTGAGTCTTCTTTGATCTCTTATATGCATGATTGCTCGTAGCCTCGTATTTCTTCTCTGATATTTGGGTTTTGTTTGGCTAACTTGATCTATTTATCTTGCAATGGGAAGAGGTGCTCTGTGATGGATTCGATCTTACGGTGCTTGATCCCAGTGATAGAAGGGGAACTAACACGTATGTATCGTTGCCATTAAGGATAACAAGATGGGGTCTATTTCTACATAAATAGATCTTGTATACATCATGTCATCGTTCTTATTGCATTACTTCGTTTCTTCATGAACTTAATACACTAGATGCATGTTGGATAGCGATCGATGTGTAGAGTAATAGTAGTAGATGCAGGCAGGAGTCGGTCTGCTAATCTTGGACGTGATGCCTATATAATGATCATTGCCTGGATATCATCATGATTATTTCAAGTTCTATCAATTTCCCAATGGTAATTCGTTTACCCACGGTTTGCTATTTTTCTTGAGAGAAGCCACTAGTGAAACCTATGGCCCCCACGTCTCTTCTTTATCGCAATTGCCTTTGCGATCTATTTTTATTTGCTTTTATTTTCAGATATATTAAACCTAAAATTCAAAAATACTTTGCTGCACTTTATTTTATTCGAGATCTATGTATCAAATTATTACAGCTCTCTCACGTCCATTTGCCAATTTCTGGCGTCGTTACCCGAAAGGGATTGACAGCCCCTTTAATATGTCGGGTTGCGAGTATTTGTTATTTGTGTGCAGGTGTCATTCACGTAGTGTTATGTGGTTCTCCTACTGGTTCGATAACCTTGGTCTCATCACTAAGGGAAATACCTACCGTTGTTGTGCTGCATCATCCCTTCCTCTTTGTGGAAATATCGACGTAGTTCTAGCAGACATCACTCCGTGTGTTTGAAATCCAATCGTTGGACGCGTGTCGGTTCCTTAGTGACCTAGGGTCATTTCGGACATATCATGTCGGGTAGCCTCTTGGCTATAGATAGCCCACCCCCTACACCATAAATTAGTGGCTGCTCAGAGTTAGTGCGCGTTTTTGTCATTTGAGAGCAACCCACCTCCGAAGCCTTTGAGAGAATCCTCGTGAGGACAAAGCCCAAAACACCCAGAGCCCAAAGAGTGTTTGGCATCACTGAAGTCTTTCTGTCCATGTGATCTAAAGACTTATTACACTTGAAGATTGTGTATCTTCCAGTCGGTTAGGCGTCGCGTTCTGAGGATCCAAGAGTCCATGTGGATCGCCGGTGAACGAAGTCTGTGAAGGTTTGGAAGTGTACATTGAAGACTTACCAGAGTGATTGGGCGATGACTAAGTGTCCTTAGCTCAAGGGGAATAAGGTGAAGACACAGTCTTCTGAGTTCAATTTTATCCTCCCTAACGATACGTACAGTTGTCACAGCAACTGGAACTGGTCTACCAAATCCTTGTCTTCGCCAAGCAACTGGTTCTGCCATTTCACCCTTACTTACTGTTTAGCTTCGTGAAGTCATTACTTGTTTGCCCTGTTTGACTTTACTGTGTGAAGACGTTCTCTCTAATTGCATAATTGGATTCATACCGTCTTCCTATTATGATCCACTCTACCTAGCAGCTATTTGTCTTCGTGGTTACTCAGTACTATTTCCTAGACTATGGCTTGGCTAGTGTAGTTTATGTTCCGTTGCATACTGTGTAGGTTGCATTTGATTGTTTGTCTTTGAAGACATTGCCTGTCTTCAAGACTTTCCTAAAAATCGCCTATTCGCCCCCCTCTAGTCGATAACTAGCACTTTTAGTTCATCTACAACCGTCCCTCGGCGCCTCGGCCGCTCGGGGTTCAGGATTAGGTGTGCCTTATTCGTTGTTGCCACTACGCCCCTGCCGGCGACCTGGACTAAGGGGTACTAAGCTATATGACCCATAGTCCATGGGCCGAGCTTACATCCCACCAATCATTATAAGGAAGGACTTCAGAAGTTGTGAACCTCAGCGTAATCAGGACGGACACCTCCGAAGACTTGACGTATACTTCAAGGATATATCGATGATCCGCATGATGGCAACCGACCATATGTGTAACCTAGGTATCCCCTGTGCATATATAAGCCATGTGGTTTAGTCTGTAGAGGCACGATTACCAGCCTATAGGGTTTAGACCACAATCATACAATCTCGAGGTAGATCACCTTATACATTGTACTCCATCACATCAATATAATCAAAGCAGGGCGTAAGGTTTTACCTCTTCGAGAGGGTTCGGACCTCAGTAGCCATCATATCCCTTCGTGCCCAGTTACCATTGTTCCTAGACCTTCTCCAAGCACCATTGAGGGAACGACTCCGCTACCGTAAGAAGAGAAGTGAGGGATCTTCGAGCTACTGGAAGCACCAGAAGGGAAACTATGGGTGGTGAATTGCTAGAACTTGCATGTCTATGTTCAATTAGTATGTTAATTTAGATTAACCGAACATGTGTTCTTACTATGATTGTAGGAGGTCAAAGATGTTGTCTGTGTTTTATTTAATTACGTAGAATAATACGTGTTTGTAATTGTATTTACCTTTTTTAACAAAGTGGTGCATTGACGTACAAATGCATGATGCTTATGTAAAAATATGTGTTTCTATCCTTGTTAACTTTTTGTAAATGCTTTCGGTAGTAGTGTGAGCACTTTCAGAAATATTTGTATCCCCTTTCAGAAATAGTGTGAGGGCTTTCAGATATTTTTAGTGTTCGCTTTTGAACATAGTGTCAGCACTTCTAGAAATTTGTGTATTCACTTTTAGAAATATTGCGAGCACTTTACTATCCACTTTTGGAAACAATTACTTTGGGAGAAATATGACAAGGAGATCGACCATCTTCAGAATTAGTAACGGACACTACCTCCATGTACGGTCAACGTGGTTGAGAGGTTTGTAATGGACAATAATTTAGTTTGTACACGCAAACTTTGACAATGTACAAGATCCTGTATTTTTTTAAAGTGTTGCCACATTGAATGAGTGATCAACACAAGCATGCTGTAGTTTTTTTCTAGAAAAGTAGTACAAAAAAGGAAACAATGTACAGTCACGTCTTCGTGTGCCTTCTCGTCTACTTCAAAACAACAAGCGCTGTCACATCATCGTTGCATCGTGCACGCTTGGCATGTCTTGTTGTTCCAATTGTTTCGACGACCTCCTCATCGACTTGCACAATTTAAGAGGTTGACAAATCCCCTCTCTAATAGAACCAACACATTTTCTTCCCCATTGGAATCTCTCTCTCCCTCTCAATCTCTCGCTTACTATCGCTAGCACCATTCCTCGTGCTCAATATCTTGACAAACGCGACACTGACAAGATGGTGTTGCTGGGCTTAGTAGACCCGTTTAAGGAGGAACACCGCGTCCAACTCCATGGCTCCCACAACATCCATACCGACTACACCAACAACAATAGTGTCGTCGACTGGTGGATAAGACAGGCTTAGGCGTTTGCGAGCCATGGAACTAAGTTTCGTCGGCATGGACATCGAGTACACTCCCTTGCCGCCCAAGGGACATATTATTGTCGAAGAGCAGAAGGCAACCCTGATCCAGCTTTGCTATGGTACCAGTTGTCTCCTTTACTAGGTATGCCAGGCGCAAGGGGTGAGCAGATCTCTTCGCCAATTCATCCTCACAGACATTTACACATTTATTAGTTTTTTTTTGCATAAATGACGACATAGAGAAGCTACAACCCTGGGACGTCGGGGTATAAAATTACGAGGAAATTAAGGTCGAATGGATTGATCTGGTCGGAACCAAGAGTTTAGATTCGATCGCAGCCATCGTCGGGGCAAGCATTGATGCGTACTACCTCCAGATGAAGAATGCGTTCAACAAGGACCAACACCAATGGTGGGTTGAGCGACTGTGTTGGGAGGCAGTCGCATGTGCGTGCAGGGAAGCATACGCATGCTATGCCCTATGGAATCAGATCTTGCTCATCCATGAGGGCCTGCTAGAAGAAAAAGAGAGGAAAGTGATGAAAGTCATTCAAGCAATCATTGAGAAGATAGAGGAGGGAAAATGCAAACTGAAGGAGGAGGCGCAATGTTTGAAGAAATTTGGATAGTTTAGTTTATGCTTTGCTTATTTTAAACTATGCTAAACTTGTGTGTTTCAATGTTCTAAATAATTGTGTTATCATACTCTTAACTTAATGTAGCCGTCTGCCTTTAAAAGTGATACCTTTGCTTATCGTATAAAATTCTTATCTTCACCGTTCCCCATTTCCCCAAGCAAAACCTAGCCGTCAAGGGGTAAAAGATGCCTAGTCACGAAGGCAAGAAGGAGGGTCGTCGTTTTACAGGGTTGATGGGGGCGAAAGAAATCCTCGGTGCGCCGCCTGTAGCGGCGTCAAAATGGGCGGATGGACGATCACATCAAAGCTGCTCTTCGGCAGGTAAAAACCTACACATGTTAGTCAACCCACCCAGTTCCTTCACAAAAATGTGGTGCATTATTCGTTGACCGTTTGTACAAATCAATGTTAGTAGGACGTTGAAATCCTCCATGTGTTCAACCGGAGTATTCTGATGTCCGAGCACAGTCCCAAGTTCAACGCCATATAGAACAAAGTGACCTCCGGGAACGAGTGTAGTCCTTCGCAGAGTCTGCGCAAATGAATTTGATTTTGGGTGTAGGTTTCTCGTCCACCCAAAGAGGTCGAAATGAAACAAATTTGTTTTATATGTGATTTGTTCGTCAGTTATTTGGCATCTTTTCCACTTTTTCCTTGCCCTAGGGTTATGACACAGTTGCACATTTGAAGTGGAATGACAAAGAATGGAAGGAGAGAGCAAAGACCGTGATCCACAAGCTCGTGATGAAAATTTGATGCTACAGAAATCACTTATGGAGAAGGACAATCATATGGCTTTTTTAGGGAAAAACCTACTTTTGTGGTGTTTTTAAGATTGTGTATGAAATTGTTAAACTGGTGCAAGTTTTTGTACCACGGGTGTAATTAACTCTATGTGTGTATGATATCATAAATCTTTGTGGATTATTCCATATAGTTGATCAAACTTAAAATATACTCCTCTCTCTATATATATTTTTATTTATTTTGCTGGAATTTTTTTGGATCTATTCATCAACATCATGGCAGTACAAAATAAAATAAAAGAAACAATAAAAATTACATCAATGTCCGTAGACCATCTAGCGACGACCACAAGCACTCGAGCGAGGCTAAGGCGTGCGCCATCATCGCAGCTCTCTCACCGGAGTCAGACAAACTTTCTTATAGTAGACAGTCGAGAAGTCTTCGGAAAAGACTAGAAAATAATAAAACATTTGACTTTAAAAAATATAGATCTTTAATTATTTTGAAAGGAAAGGAGTACTGTATGAAGCATCAGATAACGGTAAGCATTCGATGGCGTCCCCATGGTAAATAATTGACTCCAAACTCCAAGGGCAGGCGAAGTCAAGCTTGCGTGAGGAGCGCCGAGGAAGGACAGGCATTGGTTGATAGTGGACTCTGCGGTCGGGTACAGGCATCCCAAGACGGTTTGTCTCCTCATCTGTCATCACCCCTTTCTTACCGGTGCTTTTCACTGATTTTCTCTTGGTTTTACAGCCACTACTACCACGTCTTTAATGAAAACCCAGACGAGTTAAAGCAAGCGTGCAACAGGCGTGTACTGGTACGTGGTCCATCTTTACGCAACAGGTATGCATGTGAATATGCCGGGTTATGATTTTGGAGTTAAATACACTACGGGTGCCCAAACTTGTTCGGTGTGGCCAGTTTGATGCCTAAATTTGAAAAATGCATAAAAATGGTGTCGTAATTTGTCTGGCGTTCAAATACGGTGCCTCTGGACGTATGCCGCCGTATCGAGTGACCGCGTGGCAAGCCAGCGTGTTGCCGGGCTACATGTCAATGGTTGCAAGCGCGACGTGTGCTGTTTTTTACAGGAATGCCCCCGGATTTTAATTAATTCTCGCAAAAAATACCTCTTGATTTTAATTAATACTCACAAAAAATATCAAAAAGCGAGCGTGCAGGGAATTCGAATATGGGACATCCTCGTCGCCCGACAATTGAGCGGACCAGACGGCCACGGTCTGGTTTGCTCTTAATTATCAGCCAACAGTTTATATAGATGATTGCACGTATCGCTCTGCATATGTTTTTACTGGAGTAATTTTATTTCTATTTATTTCCAAGTTACTATCTTATTTTTCTTCGAGTGAAGTTTCTGTTTAGTTTTCATGATACATAAATTTTTCCATATGAAAATATAAAATAATTATTAATATGAAATTTTGTTTATTTTATATCTCTATTCTATTTCCATCACTGTGTACTTTGAAGAGATAAAAATGATTTTTTTTTCTAAAATTGATGTGGAATTAAAAAGTTGAACTTATATTAAAAACACAGCGAGCATTTTCTGAAATAAACGTTCACGTTCACATTCATTTTCATTTTTCATTTTCATATTATTTTAGAAAATGCTCACCATGCTTCTTGAAAATGTTGAATGCATATTAAAATAATATTGTGTAATATTATTCGTAAATTTCTACAAACCCTCTTAACATGTTAGTACAGTTCTAGAAATTATTATTGTCACACAATAATATTTAATACATGTTGAACAGTTTTTAAAATACAATATTATCAATTTTAAATAATTGTTTATTTAAAAAATAGAATGAAGATACACAATAATTGTTCGTGCTTATGGTCCTCAATGAGGATGCATAAATTTACACAATAACTTTTAATATACGTTCAACTTTTTTGTGCACATTAATTTTAGAAAAAAAAATCATGTTTATCTCATCAAGGTACACAATAATGAAAATAGAATAAAGATGTAAAATAAACAATAATTGCATATTGATAATTATTTTATTTTTTCATATGGGAAAATTTATGTATCAGGGAAATAAAACAGAAACTTTGCTCGAAAAAACCCAAAGCGGTACTTCAAAAAAACTGTAGAAAACATGGGCAAATCGATACATGGAATCGTGCATATAAGTTGCTAGCTAACATTTAAACGTAAACCAAAGTGTGGCCTCTTGGTGCGCCTGTTTGATAGGCAACAAACAGGTCCGTGGTTTGAATTCCCTTCATGCCAACTTGTGTTTATATTTTTGTGAGAATTAATTAAAGTAAAGGCGTGTTCCGTAGAAAAAATAGTGTGCATGCAGTGTCCGTAACGATTTTTTCCAAGAATTAACTAAAGTTTAGAGGCATTTCTGTTAAAAAAAACTACACACAGCTCACAACGCACCCGCGGCCACTGACATGTGGACCAGCGACACGCTGGCATGCCACCCGGGCACTTGATACGACGGCATACCCAGAGGCACCGTATTTGAACGCCTAGACAAGTTACGGCATCACTTTTGTTTATTTTTCAAGTTTAGGCATCAAACTAACCGCACCGGACAAGTTAAGGCATCTGTGGTGTATTTAACTTTGAATTTTGAAGCATCAACATGATACAACTTCTATTGCTGCCTTTGGGTTCTTTTAAACTTAGGCATAGACTGCTCAATAGATATATCGTCGGCGCCGCCATCGGTCCGCCTCGTCTCCCGTGGCCTTAGTGCCATGGTAGCGCGGTGGATCTCGTATCTTGTCTCTGTTTTTAGTTGTTTCTTCGCGTTTTGTTAGATTTGTGTTCTGTTCGAGAAGATGGGGCGGCGGCGGCTCCCTGGAGATGAAATAAAGTTCTCCCCGCCTAGCCCCTTTCTTGATGATGTGTCTAGCATCATCAGTAGGTGTGTGGAGGTGTGTCTCTGGCAGATCTGTCTTTGGTGCATTTGCCCAGATATGGTTGTAGTTCGTCTACGTTCATGTGCTTTCAGGTTGGATCTTTCGATCTACGCTATTCTTTATCGGCGGCGGTTGTTGTTCTGTTGCGCTGCTCTTATGGGGCTTTCGCACGACGACTTTCTGACGGTTTGCTACAACAAGTTCTGCCTGGCTCCAGCAAAAGAGGGGCAATGACGACGGCGCGTCTTCGGCTCGCTTTATTTGTCGCTAGATGGTCTACAGATCTGGATGTAATTTTTATTATTTCTGATGTTTGTTATATAACCATGATTGAAGATGAATAAATAGAAAGTTTTAAAAAAAATACTCCGTAAATCATCTTTGCGTGCACGAGCCCCATGATCGTGCGCTCACCTGCCTATTACACTTGCACCCACACCATCACTGTACCACGGGCACCAGCATACAAACTAGGAGTCGTGCGGCATGGCTCATCTTCCTACTGGCCGATTCGATCCGTTGGCCCGTCCTATCACGCTCAATCGCTCATCGGGACGGACGTACTACGTCCTTAGGCATGCAGCCCGATCGCATCCATCGCGCGACAGGCGCCCGGCGACGCCTGGTCTGCTCGGGGGCGTACCCGGTCGTGCGGTGCGGACGTCGCCAGCACGCGGGCGGGCAGAAATCACATATTTGACCTGAGATCCAAATTAAATCATAAACTGACCTCGTTCTGAAAAAATTTCACTCTGCTGACCCTTTTGTGTGGCGCCTGACAGCTAGGCGCCACACATCACTATGCAGCGCCTCTGCCTTAGGCGTCGCACCTCCTGCCAGCGTGGCAGCCCTGGTCCAGTTGCGGCCCCACAGACAGCACTGCAGCGCCTCAGACTTAGGCGCCACACTTGTAATGTGCAGTGCCTAGCTCTTGGGCGCTGCACAGTCTGTGTTCCACTTAGACTGGCCCCACCCTCTTTCCCATCCCACCCCCACCCCACACACCCCACCCCACACAAACCCTTAGCCTTGCGCCTCTCCTCTCTTCCCCTCTCCCCCTTTCAAATTCTTCTCAAATCTTGCAAATTCGAAGTATTTGACCGTGGATTTCGAAGCCAACCCCTCCCTTAGGGAGGTAATCTCCTTCGATCCCCTCGTTTTCATCCATAGGAATTGTCACATTTGCTCAAATATTGCTACTTTGGGGAAACCCTAGTTTTGGCTTGGATTTGCAAATTTGTATTGAATCATGTTATGTTTCTTTGCTAATTTGGGTTGGTTAGGCTTTCATAGTATGCTATGGTTAGAGTTATGTGTGTTTCATGTTGGTGTTAGGGTTATGCTATGGTTAGGGTTGTGGTTATTGTTAAGTGGGGGTTAGGGTTATTAATTCATATATATGTTATGGCATATGTATTTTGTGCAAATATTTTTTGTTAAGTACTTACTTGATATATGTGTGTTTTTTATTATTGTAGGGATGGGGAGAACATGTGTTTATGTTCATCATGTGGATAAAGAGGCCTTTTTGAAAGACAATGTTGAGCCGGACCCGGATGAGCTTGACATGGTGTTTGAGAGTAGTCCAAGCTATGCGGAGCTCTTGGACCAAGTGAGGAAGGATTTGAATTGGATGGACCCAAGTGACGTTGTTGAGTTCGTGGGAAGGCATAATGTTGGTTCTGGAATGCACATCCGTTGGAAGACAATGCGTGTGAACTCCGAGCAACGTTGGGTTGCATACAAGGAGACGGTTGCCAAATCTCTAGACAAGGCTCTTGAGTTATTTGCCTCCAAGAAGGTTGAGTCTACTTTGAATTTGGACTTGAACCGGAACCCCTCCCCGTTGGTTGCTAGCACTCCACCACCCATGAACCAAGATCAAATGAGTGAACCTCATTTCACGCAACAAGATTGGCCAACATTGAGCCCGACTCCAAACAACCAAAATGAAGGTTTTGAAGAGGAGAATGATGAGTACGAGGAGGATGACAACGAAGTTGATCTCCATGACAACAATGTGGGTGATCTCGACCAATATCATGTGCAAGAGACAATGGACCAATCCATCCCTTTTTCCCGTGCATATGCATCGGACTCGGATGACGATGGTCCCGATGAAGAAGTTGATGAGGAGGGGTTCACACCGAAGGAGGCCCAAGCATTCAAGAAGGTATTCGGGTGGGATCACAAGACACCATTGTTCAAGGATCTTAGTCTCGCGGATGAAGCCGTTGTGGATGGTGGCAAATGCATATCTCTTGGAGCTAGGCCAAGTTCTCACCGTGATTTGGAAGACAGCAAGAACGGGATATATCCCGGTTGTGAGTTTCAATCCTTCTTGGAATTGAAGATGTGGCTCGACAACTACTCGGTTACGCATTATCGTCCACATAAAGTGGCCAACTCGGACGTCAATGTGCGTTACACGGTCAAATGTGAAGTGCCAAGTTGTCCATGGATTGTGCGTGCAAGGCCATGGAAAGGAGGTCCCACTTGGCGCATAGTGAGTTGTCTACCAAATCACATGTGCCGGCACAAGAATGCGGATGGCAAGCTTGTGTACCAACAACACAGACAACTCACGTCCGAGTTCATCGCTTATAGGCTTTCCAACCAAATATCCACACTTCCAACAATGAGCATCAAGAGTGTCATTGACCTTGTGAAAGCCATCTTTCATTACAAGGTGAAGTGCGGCAAGGCATGGAAGGCAAAGCAAGCCGCATTCAAGATGTTGTATGGCAATTGGGAGGAAGCATACAACCGACTCCCTAGGTTGTTGTTAGCTATGGCCACTACAAACCCAGGCATGGTTCACGTGGTTGAGCCTCATGGGCACCAAACATTGATTCACAACGGGAGGACCGTCCGAGTATTTGGCCGTGCATTTTGGGACTTTGAGCAATGCATGAGGGCTTTTGAGCATTGTCGGCCCGTCATCGCCATTGATGGCACGTTCTTGACCGGACAATACAAGGGCACTTTATTGGTTGCAATAGCAAGTGATGCCAATAATCGGGTGTTGCCTTTGGCTTTCGCTTTGGTTGAGGTGGAGAACAATGATAACTGGGAGTGGTTCTTGTGTCAATTGAGAACAAGGGTATTACCGGCTGAAAGGGAAATTTGTGTCATATCGGATCGCCATCCAGGAATTCTCAATGCGGTGGTGGTTGACATTCCCGGACATAGAAAGTTGCACCATCGATGGTGCATGAGGCACTTTTGTGCAAACTTCTATAGGGCATGTGGTATCAAGGAGTTGGCCGATGATCTTCAAGATTGTTGTCTCGCTTTCATCAACAAGCGGTTTGCCACATTATTCAATGCATTGCTCAGACACAAGAAACTTGACCCCGGTGGTCATGAATTTATCAGTAAGAACATTGTCGAAAGAAATATGTGGGCACGTGCTTTCGATGAAGATGGCCGGAGGTACGGTCAAATGACAAGCAATATGGCAGAATGCTTCAATAAGGTGCTCAAGGGTGTACGTGCATTACCTGTGACGGCAATAGTTCAATACACATTTGACAAGATGAATGGATACTTTTTGAAGTATTCAATGGAGACGGATAAGCAGATTGCTGGTGAGAACAAGGATAAGCACAAGTACTATTTCCCACCAAAGGTTGAAGAATGGTTGGACTTTCAATCACGAAAGGCAGACTCCCAAGAAGCTGTACTATATGACGACAACGAGTGGAAGTATGAGGTGAAAGAGCCTGGAGGAACCAGAAATGATGGCCACCAACACGGAGGCCGCGCTTTCAAGGTCTCCCTAACACGGTGTGATTGCAGCTGCATGAGGCCATCGTTGCTTCATCTCCCATGCTCGCACTTGTTAAATGCAGCCCGTGTTAGGAATGTGGACGTCAATCACCCTCTTACCATGAGGGAGTCCGAGTTCTCAATCATGACGGTAAAGAATACATGGGCTCCCCGGTTTCAGCCATACTTGGACCAATCACAATGGTCGGAGTATCATGGAGTTCAACTATGGCCGGACCCAGAATTGAAGGTCGTTAGACGGGGAAGACGTAAGACAAAGCGTCTTAGAGGTGACATGGACGGATGGGGCCGTGGTGGCGGTGGAGAATACGGCACCGGCCAATTCCAAGAGCCTCGTGAGCAATCCCGTTGTGGGGACTGCAGTCATGGGGGACACAACACAAGAACTTGTCCCAAATCAAGAAAAAGATCAAAGAAAAATGATGCAAGCACAAGCCAAGCAAATGATAGTCAACCAAGTCAACCAAGGAGTAGCCAACCAAGTCAAACAAGCCAACGAGGCACTAGGCAACAAAGAGGTCATGGTGGTGGTAGAGGCCGTGGTGATGGCCTAGGCCGTGGGGATGGTCTTGGCCGTGGTGAAGGCCAAGGCCGTGGTGATGGTCTAGGCCGTGGTGGTGGTGGTAGAGGCCGTGGTGAAGGCCTAGGCCGTGGTGATGGTCTTGGCCGTGGTGAAGGCCTAGGTCGTGGTGATGGTCTTGGCCATGGTGGTGGCAGAGGCCGTGGTGGTGGTCTAGGCCATGGTGGCAGTAAAGGCCATGGTGGCGGTAGAGGCCGTGGTGGTGGTCTAGGCCGTGGTGGTGGTAGAGGCAGTGGTGGTGATCTTGACCTTGGCAGCGGCCGTGGTAGAGGAATGTTCACTTGGCTCAGTGGACCATTGCCGTATGTCACTTACTATGATCTTGTTCTTTTGGCTCAATGCTTGTGTTGTCATTTTGCATTGTGTGACTAACTATTATATTGACATTTTCATAGGTATGGAAACAATGAAGGGGGTGGAGGACAAGGAGGCGAAAGGTGAGCTCCCTTGGTGGTCGGAGGAGGGAGAAGAAGAAGAAGAAGAAGAAGAAGAAGAAGAAGAAGAAGAAGAAGAAGAGAGGAAGAAGAAGGGACAAGGACCATGACCTTTTCTATGAACCAAAATGTGTGCTACTATGTGATATGAGACGTAAATGACTATGTCTTTTTGCCTAAATGTTTGTGTATGACTATCTGATTGGACAACTCTATTGCTATGTGTGTATGAGTATGTGATTTGGATATGATTATGTGCCATCTATGTGAATCACAAAACATAAAAATCACTTTGTATATGAAAACAGCAGATAGTGCAGCGCCTAAGGCCGAGGCGCTGCACATTATAGTGCAGCGCCCCTCCCTTAGGCGCTGCAGACTGACTTAGCAAATTTTTGGGTGCAAAAGCTCCTGGAATGCTTCTGTTGCTCTCTGGACTGGGATGTCCAGCCGTGCAGCACCTTAGGGAGAGGCGCCACACACCATAGTGCAGCGCCTCTCCCTTAGGCGCTGCACTGCTGGACATCCCAGTCCAGAGAGCAACAGAAGCGTTCCAGGAGCTTTTGCACCCGAAAATTTGCTAAGTCAGTCTGCAGCACCTAAGGGAGGGGCGCTGCACTGTAATGTGCAGCGCCTCACGCCTGGGCGCTGCACAGTAAAGAGCAGCGCCTATCCCTTGGGCGTTGCACACTCACTTAGCATTTTTTTGGGCAGAAAACATACTGGAAGCTTCTGTTGCTCTCTGGACTGGGATGTCCAGAAGTGCAGCGCCTAAAGAGTAGGCGCTGCACTATGGTGTGTGGCGCCTCTCCCTTAGGCGCTGCACGGCTGGACATCTATTTGCTGCACTCACCCCCTCCCACCCATCCCCACCCCACACATCCCCACCCCCACACAAACCCGAAGCTCAGTGCCTCCCCTCTGCCCTCCTCTCTCCCCTTCTCAAATCCTCCTCAGATCCGGAGTATTCGACCGTGGATTTCGAAGCCAAACCCTCCCTTAAGGTAATCTCCTCCGTTCCCCTCGTTTTCATCCATAGGAATTGTCACATTTGCTCAAATCTTGCTACTTTGGGGATTGGATTGGATTTGCAAATATTTGTTGAATGATGTTAAGTTTCTTTGCTAATTTGGGTTGGTTAGGCTTTCATGGTATGCTAGGGTTAGGGGTATGTGTGTTTGATGTTGGTGTTAGGGTTATGCTATGGTTAGGATTGTGTTATTGTTAAGTGGGGTTAGGGTTAACCAAGAATTATCGGTTTTGTAGGCATGGCTTCATCCGGTTCCATGACGAGGCCACCGTGTGCTAACCAAGAAGACATGCCGATGTGGGAGGACGCATCTTTGGACAAGGTGAAGGAGAAAGATGCCAACATCCCGCCATGTTGGTGTGGAGATGTTTGCAAGGTGAAGGTATCCACCGACCGAAATAAATCATGGACGGAAGGGCGGAGATATTTTGTATGCCCGAACTATGCTTATGATCGTGCACTTCCAACTAACGCCTATGACCAACCACCGGTAAGCTCAAGAAGTAAAATGTTACTATCAAATGTGTGTCAACACTAACAAAAAATTTGTATGCAGTCACCGCCTCCTCTATGCAAGTACTTCACGTGGATAGATCTTGAAGTGCCAGAAGATGTCAAAAATGACCAATACCAAGATTGTCTTAGGCGGCAACGGCGGTTCGAAGAATCGTTTCGAAGAGGCTTGGAGGAAGAGCGTCGTCAGAAGGAGAGGATGGAGCGGAAGAAACGAGACGAGGAGAGGGCACGCCAAGCGAAACTTGCTCGTGAGGAGGAGAGGGCAAGAAAGCTTGCAAAGGCTCGCGAGGCGCAAGAGGAGGACTCGGCCTGTGACAAGAAGGGGAAATGGCCTCGCTCTACTCAGTAGGGACTTCGGTTCGGTGCACGAGTCGTGAACTTGTGAGGGCATGTAAGATGTTGGTGAACTATTTTATAGGGCAAGCTACCATTTGTCATTTGTAATGAATGTGTCGTGAACCATGTCGTAGTTCGAATTGTCTTAAGTTATGAACTCGTCGGCATAAAATTTTTGTTTGTTCAAATTGTTGTGATGATGCAGTCATTGTAAGTATTATGATGTTCCAGTGAAATGAATGTGCTGTCAACTCTGTTTTTGTAGTAAGGTGCAGCGCCTAGGCTTTGGGCGCTGCATTGTACAGTGCAGCGCCTGACTGTCAGGCGCTGCAGTGCTGTTAACTGCCAAACTGCAGAAACAGATTCCATTTTGGCAAATACAAATATTGAACAATTCAACTGAACAAATACCACAATACCACAAATACTGAACAATTCAACTGAACAAATACCACAATACCATAATAATTTGAACATCACATCTTTTAGGACAACACAAATACCACAATAGTAAGAGTTCACCAACATATAACATAACCAAACAAGTTCATCAATCTAACGAAACGGCTACAAGAGAGCACTTCCATAGTAACAAACACTAATGCCTTCCGCGCGTGTTCCTGGTGCCACGCCTGCAGGCAATCTTCTTCTTCTTGGATGGACGAGCCTCCTCTTCCTGCACTTCCTCCTCCGCCTCCGCCTCCGCCTCATGATCCAAGCTAGCCATCCGCGAGGTCCCTACGACCACCTTTGGGTTGCCTCTGTTGTCAAAGTCGTTGGGCGTGTACCGGCGTCTGGGCTGCCTAGGCTTGAACACATATGGGGACCGAAGTTGAGCGTCCGCCAAAGTCATGTCATCATCAAGCTCATCGCCCTATCACACAATCAAACAATATGGTGAAGACCGACGTCGTAATCAAGTGAGAATCACATCTAAAGGATTAGTCATACCTCTTGGGTGACCGCACCCTCATCATCCTAATAAGCATATGAGGAACTCACATCGTCCCTCTGATGGTGAGATGAGGGGTCTGATGGTGTACCAGACCTAGAGGCAGATGGTTCATCAATTTCGGGATCACGGCAACCGAGAAGATTCGATAACCGCCTTAACTTCCTGCCCTGACGCTATAACATGAACAAGTGTGGAAGATGTGAAACTCCGCAACATAGACTACCTCTCATAGTGAATGCGATTTGTACCTTGAGGAATGCTCATAGTGGACCATCATCATTGCCTTTTCCAACCAGTGTTTCCTCCAGAATAGACTGGCTCTCATCAGCTGCTTTCTTGATCTCGGTGCGCTGCGGATGAGAAAGAATGAACACGTTAGCCATTCAAACATGTGTAATACGGCCAACGGGAAAGTAAAGAAGAAACACTTTACCACATAGTTAATCACCAGAACAGCAGGGACTCCGTGCCCTACCCTGACATCTCTGTTGTACTTCCCCTTTGATAGATCCTCAAAGTTTACGGGTTCTTCAAGAATATCCTCATTATATGCAGGCGGGCATATCTCAACTCGAGTATTTTCAAGAAGCCATCGTATGTAGTTATCAAAAGCAAGTGGACAATGCTCACGAAGCTTGGCGCGTGCACTGCTACGAGCTTCCTCCACATAAAGCTGGAAGCGGGTAACATATGAAGCATGATGCTTGTCCCAGTCCTTTATCTTTCGTTGCCTTCTCCTGTCCAACCTGCATGGTACAAAACCAAACATTAGCAAAATCAAGGAGTGACGATGCTTAGTCAATATGGTTCATGCTGTCTTACCTATGAAGTGCTTTGTCCGTATCCACCCATTCCGGCGGGTGAGGCTGGAACAGACCGAACTGACGAGACACGCGATGTGGCAAATGAAACTCAACAGCCCAGTTGCATATCAGTGGGCACCGCATACGCCAGAGATCCCTATCCCGCAAGCACATCGAGTTGATGGTAAACTCCGGGGTGTACCCAAGTCTGTCATCGGTGCCATATGGCTGCCATTCCACCTATGAAATAGGGCAACAATGCAAAATTGGTGAATTTTTTTAGGCAAACATGAGAAATGACTGAAGTAATGACCTCGTTACCTGCTCAGGCGTAATCGTGTCCAACTCGGCAACGTACTTCTGGTACATGAGATTGACATCGTTCGTCATCTCAGAAACCACATCCCACTTGTAAGCCCAAGTGGGGCGCCGTAATTCGTCATCTTCATCTTCATACCAAGGATTAAACCTGATGCTCTTCGGGCGTCCAACAGGCAGACGCTCCCAGCTCCATACAGAAAGTAGAAGCATATTACCACCAATGCCTGCACTATCTGTGATCCTGCAACACGCATCGTCCAGCTGCATATGAAAGAAAAACAATGTTAACTTGACAGCAAGCTTGCATTGCTAATGAAGAAATGAGTTGATCACAAAACAGACCAACTACCTGTCGGTACAAGTAGGCAAGAGTCGCTGAACCCCAGCTCCATTTGCTATCGAAGACGGTCAACGCCTTCAGCCACATCCATGGAGCGTTCTTGCCAGTGGAGTCAGGAAACAAAGTCCTCGACACAACATACCACATGTAGACACGAGCATGTGTCTGGATCACGTCATCAGTGGCATCCGGAGGGCACGTCGCAAAGTGAGTTTGAATCCACTTGAAAGCAGCTCCGGATGCTTTCCTTTCCTTCTTCTTCTTCTCTTCTCCCTCCTCTACATCAGCCTCAGCCTCGGTAGGAGCCATACCGATAAGAGCAGTCATCTGCTCGCGCCACCCATCAGAATCGGTGCTCATATAGAGAGGCATCCCGTCGATAGCAAGACCGGTGATCACGAGACATCCTCGAGCATCACGGTCATCTCCCAGTCCGAAGATGGAAAGTATGCGTCTCCGGCCTCCACCGATCAGCAAGAACGGACACCAGTGGAGCGTTCAGATTCGGCGTGGACCGGCTGACCAACTGAATCCACGGGAGTAGTCCTGCCTGCTTGATGTACGGTGTGTACCGCTCATCGTAAGGCATGGCAGGACCAGAGACCCCGTGATACCGAATCTTCAAAGGTTCAAGCTTCTGCAATAAACAAGTAATGACAAATCTTAGGGCATGTAAATTTCAACTTAAGGCAAAATATTTAGATTACTCGTTATTACCATCTCCTTCTCGCGCATCATGTAGGCCCGGTGTTTCGTGTCGTAGACATCGTCGAGAAGCCAAACCATCCTTACAAAGTTCAAACAATAAACATATATGAGTTCATCTCAAATATCGGTAAACACTCAACATTTCATATGTGTTCATCTAAACATCTCATATGTATTCATCTACAAGAATCTCAACATCTCCTTCTCACACAATGAATAAATGATTGTAAATTCTCATATATATCTAGTATGTCATATGTGTTCAAGTAAATCAATATCTCATATTTCAAATAAACTCAACATTTAATATATATCTAAAAAAATTCAACATCTCACATATAGCTACAACACTCAACATCTCATAATTATCTACAAAACTAGGCATCTCATATATATCTAAAAAAATTACAATCTAGGTTTCACTAACAAGAATCATATAGTGTGTGTGTGTGGGGGGGGGGGGGGTCAAAGGTTCCACCTAATCTTGGGCAAACAAAGATCCAAACCAAGCAAATCAAAGGTTCCACCTAATCTTGGGCAAATTCCTAAAATTGCAACGCATTTACGGAGAAAAAGAAAGGGAACGGAGGAGTTTACCTAGTAGGAGGGATTGGAGATCGAATCCGGACCTCAAAACTTCAGATCTGAGAGGGGTGTGGAGGGATTCGAAGGGAGCGCCGCTGCCGCCGCTCTCTGTAAACAGAGCAACTGCTCAGAGGGGGAAGAACTGTTGGGAGGGGCTGGCCCGATGCGGCTTAAGTCAATGTGCAGCGCCCAAGCCATAGGCGCTGCACATTACACAGTGTGGCGCCTATCCCTTGGGCGCTGCACTGCTGTCTGTGAGGCCGCAACCCAACCAGGGCTGCCACGCTGGCAGGAGGTGCGACGCCTAAGGCAGAGGCGCTGCATAGTGGTGTGTGGCGCCTAGCTGTCGGGCGCCACACGAAAGGGTCAGCAGAGTGAAATTTTTTCAAGAGCAGATCATTTTGTGATTTGATTTCGCCCTGAGATCAAATATATGATTTTTGCCCCCGCGCGCGCGGTGACAGCTCCCGATCCAGCTCCGACGTCCGCGTACCTTTGCCCTGCGGCGCTCGACCCGTCCCCTCCAGCTGCGAAGCTCCGAACACGAGGAGAAGGGACGGCGTACGGACTGGACCGGTGTGGCCACGACGACGATCCATCGCCGAATGAGAAGCGACGGAACCTCCAAGCCGCGTCCCGTCCATCAGACGCTAGCCAGCGACCGGCCCGCCTACTGTGCCTCGGGCTGGGCAGTCGGGTGGGATCGGGAGCGCATCTCGTCTGCTTTCGGCCGATTCGTTCCGTTTCGACCGCCTACTGGCCGCTAAGCCCCGGGCCACGTGCTTTCAACAGTGCGAGCGTACGTACTACGTGGGTGCATGGTAGGAGCGTACGTACGTACGTACGTCCTACGCACAAACCCGGCTAGCTCTTTACCCACGAGTCGAGGTTAGCCAATGGCATAAGCGTACAAACCCGTGCGTGCGCACGTACGTACCGCGTATAGTACGACGTTTGTTCAGCAGCACATTCATTTTTATTTTATTTTTTTGCGGGGAAACAGCGCATTCATTGCCGGACCCAGCCGATATTTTCATGTCAAGCGAGATCTACTCTAGAACAAAGCGGGCGACGATTTTGCGTGGGCACGGCGCACGTGCACCGAGCTCGGATGCCCGAGAGGCAGCTCGTGTTCAGATCGACAGCCGGCCGGCCGGTGCACATTGCTCAAAGGCCCTGAAGATTCCTGCCGTACCAAACGTGGTTCGCGATCGCCAAGACCACGCACGGAACAGGTCCGTATATTCCAGCGACCCAGCTCATGATCGTTGTGGCTGAGCATGACCATTCACCGGCCTGCTAGCTGCCTGGTTAGCTCAGCTCAGGGCGCGTCAAGCTAGGCTGCTAATCATCATTGCTCCAAATAATTGTGCGAACTGCTGGCGTCGCTGGCGTGAGATCTACTGCACATAGCGGCATGGCGCTATGGCATGGCAGCAGCACGATTTTTTGCTTGCTTGGAGCGACCGATAGATTCTGAATCATTGCAGTCGCGGCCTATCCGGGCCGGGGCATGACATGGTACTACCCACGCATGCACGGACTGAAATCGCTGGTAGAAACAGGCTTACAGGCTGCCCATGACTAAGTAGCTGCTTCGACTAGCCATGATCCTACTGCTCCAGCTTAGGGACTGGGGCGATCGATCTCGCGAGAAATTTATTGTTGATGTGTAGGACTTCGGCCTCGATACAGGTCGTATCAACACGTCAGTCTGGGTGGTATAGCAACGGGATTCACATACTGCTAGTTTTTGTAGATTGACATATCAGCTACATCTAGATCTACTTAGAGCATCTCCAATAGATTGTTCAAATTTTGACGGTCCAAGATCGGAGATGTAAATTTTGGACCGTCAAAAAATACGTTTTGGAGCTCCGAAAAAAGGCCAACTCCAACAAATAGTCCAAATTCATGGTTCAAAAAAGCAACTCCAATAGACGGTCCAAATTCATGGTCCACAACCTTGGGGAATTCCGTCAAACACCTTGTGCGCGCGGTGAAAAAAGATGGCCGCCGGTTGGATTGGCTGCTACGGTCGGCTTCGGACGGCGACAGTGATAAGAAATGAGGTAGGAGGCCGACCAAGAGAAGCTCGGCGGGCGGCGAAGACTAGTTCGGCAGCCGGGCGAAGGGCTTGGTGCGGCAGTCGTGCGGCCGGCGCAACGGCCGTGGACAGGCTCACGGCCGACGGGAGGAGGTCGGCGGCAGCCTATAAGACCTGGCAGAGGTCTACCGTGGCAGCCGGACCGCCGGAGGGGCCGAATCCCGCGCCGGCCGCCACCCGATTCGGCGGCGTCCGGGCGGCGGCGGGGAGGCGACGGTGGCGGAGGGCGGCGGCGGGGATGTGGGATGGTGGCGGCGCCGACGGTGAGGTTTTGGGCGGTCGCGGCTGCGGATTCCGGCCGGCTGTTCTTCGGGCGGGCGGACGGGGGCGTGCGGGAAAGGAAATAAAGTGGTGGTTGGGCGTTCGCGGGCGGCGGCTGGTTTTGTACCAGATGCATCTCGTGATGTACATTTGCACCGCGAGGTGTTGTATTTTACATCAAGAGGAGGCCGCGGTCCAATTTTTTTTTTACATATAGACCGTCTGTTGAAGCAGCGTTTTTTATTTTAGATGATCCAAAAGTTAAGTATTTGTACATATGGACCATTTATTGGAGATGCTCTTATATAGTATGTTCTGATAACCATGTATATGTAGGCGGGAAGACGAAATGGAGTGGTGAATGACGACAGCAAAGGAGCCCGGGCCCGTCGCTAGTGTTTTTTTTTTTAGGTTGTGGCGGTCGCTACATTTGGAACGCAAAAATGAGAAAGAAGGGCCCTAAAAAATAGGCACTCCCTCCCATCCGAAATAAGTACTTTTGAATTGGGGATAGTTCAAAACAGTTCAAACCACGACACTATTTATGGATCGAAGGTAATTGTTTTTTAGGAGCAAAAATAAAATGAGGAAGAAAGGAAGGAGAAGGGCTTTTGATTTCAGAAAAGAGGGAGATGAGCAAGTGGGCTTTTGCTGGTTGCAACTTATGGGGCTTCGCAAGCTTATTCCAGCCCGATCAGGCTACTGGGAGTGTGAGATTAGGGCGGGACCATCTAGTCAGTCCCACCTATTTAGCGCATATGTCAATCAAAATTACTCCCTTCATCTCATAATATAAGAACATTTTTTACACTACACTAGTGCCAAAAACGTTCTTATATTATGGGACGGAGGGATTACTAATTAAAGGATCCTCCGTCCGGTCTATTTTAGGAGTACTTTGCATATAAGAATTGTCCGAACTCAAATTTCATAAGGTCTTCTTGTATTTATATAAAAAAAATCAACATATACAATACTAAAGTTGTACTATATGAAAATTAAATTCATGATGCCTCTAATTATATTGATTTCATATTGTGAATGTTCATATTCAGTATTTCAGTTTCATGAAAAAACACAAAAAGAAAATGAAACTGGAAAAAATATCAAAAACAGAAGAAAAAAACCCAGAAAAAACCAAAAGCATAGTTGTGCCTTTTCACTTTATTTTCGGAAGCATGGTTAGCATGGGTTGTGCTTTTTTTAGGGATGCACAACTGTGCTTTTCCTTTACATGGAGCACAGTTTAGCTTCTCGCAAAAGCAAAAATGTGCCTTTCCCATTTTTTGAATGCACAAGTGTGCTTAGTTGTGCTTCACCTGAAAAAAATACGTACAAAAAATCATGAGAGAAACTTAGAAAAAAAGTGCATAATCCTAAAACAAAAATAATCAAAAAATGCATGTAAAAAAGAGAAGAAAAAAATAGCGCCAGTAGGGTGCGCCCAATGCGCGATACGTGGGATGGCTGGGCGCACCAAATGGCGTGCCCCTAGCCCGCCTAAAGTGCGGGCTGGGTGCCCACCAAAGAGGTAACCCTTAATTAGTTGCTTCCACTAGGTCGCTAAATAAACACTAAACGCGTACACCCATGTCAAGTCCTCTTTTTCTGGGCTGAACCACTTTATACATTATAGAATATTTTTAAGAGACTCCCTACAGTTTTGGGGAAGTTATAAGACCTTCTCAGATCAGTATTTTTTTCTCTCTAAGTTTTTTCTTTTTTCTTTTTTCTATGTCTCCATTTTTTTTCTTTCTCGATGTTCCCTTTTAATTTCGGTATTTAAATTCCCTAACATCTATTTCAAATTTTCATTTTTTTCTGAAAATTGTGCACAACTTTTCAAAAAGTAGACATAAACACGAATTAAAAATATGTACAATTTGTATGCAAAAAAGTAGACATAAAAATGAATTAAAAAATGTACAAAGTGTATGCAAAAAGTAGAAATAAAAAACACTATGTTAAACATACAATACCGAGGTATACAAAAAATATACAATACTTTATACAAAAAAATAGAAATAAAATATATGTTTACTAGAATGTTAATCCTGTATTTAAAAATGTAACATTTACCTAAAAATGTTCCTGATCTATAAACAAATGTACAATATGTACGCAAAAAGTGGACATGAAAATTGTTAATAATGTATTTACAAAATATTAAATGTGTACATGAAAAATGTTCTTAATATGTACAAAAAAATGTATACTTGTTCATACAAAAACTAGACATAAAAAATACTCCCTCCGTGAAGAAATATGATAGCATTTATATCGCTGAATTAGTGATCTAAACGCTTTTATATTTGTTTACAGAGGGAGTACATGTTTAATAAAGTATTAATCATGTTTAAAAAATTTAACATGTACATAAAAATGTTTCTGATGTATAAAAATGTACAATGTGTATGCAAAAAGTAAAAATAAAAAATGTATTAAGAAAGAGGGAAAATCGAGAAAGAGCAGAAAAGAAAAAGGGAAAGAAAAAAATGAAAGAAGAAACAAGCGAGCATCTGGACCAATTGATACAACAACAACAAAGAGACAACAATAGGCTAGCCCACAAGCAACAGAATGATGATACTCGCTTTAAGCGGGATGTAGTCCTTGCACGCACAGTACTACTCGGCGAGGGAAAAACATAGCGTTTGTCTTTTTTTTAGGCAAACTCACAAAACTTTAGAAAGCATCACAATATTGAAAAGAGACGAACACCTGGTTTATTATGAGAAAACAAATTCGCATCACATCCAACGTGCTCCGTAATGGTCTAGGCCCAGTGCGACACACATCTACTACACACTGCTATGTCCACTAGAAGAAGAAGGGAGGCTTGGCTAGAGGGTACAGCTGGGTCATCGAGCTCGAACAGAGAAGAAGGAGCTTGGAAACGTATGTGGAATATCCAAGTCCCAGGGAAAATAAAGATGTTTCTATGGCGCCTATAAAAACATTCCATCCCGACAGAGGATGTACGAGCCCATAGGCAGATGTCAACGTCAAGTTCGTGTGTGCTATGTGGGGGACCAGATTCCTGGAGACACTCGCTCTTAGAGTGTACGGTCGCAAGATGTACATGGGCGCTTGCGGACGAAGAGCTGGCAAACAGCTTATTAGCTTCTTCGGACCCCAATGCCAAGTGCTGGCTTTTTTCTTTGATGAAAACCTTGCCAAGTTCAGAGTTCATCAAGATAGCGGTAACATTGCGGGCGCATATGGTCATCTCATCTGATTCAAGACAGGTGGTGGGCGACATAATTTCAGGAAACAGTGGAAAATATGGCACTGTCATCAAGGAGATTCGAAGTAGAGCTCGTCATTTTATGTGTAATTTCATGTTTGAAAGCCCGAAACTCTAATATGGAGGCACATAGCTTAGCGAAACATGCACTCTCTTTAGGCCTTGGACGCCATGTGTGGCTAGGCAATCCCCATAATCCAAGATATATACCACAAACTGTGGTCTTTGATCGTTAATAAAGCTTGGATTATCACTCAAAAAAAATATGTACATACACAATTAGTTACTCTCTCTCCATAAAGAAATATACTAGTGTTTAGATCAGCAAAGTAGTAATCTTAGCACTCTTATAGTACTTTACAGAAGGAGAAGCTTTTCCCCTTTTGTTTTCCTTTTTGCGCTTATATTTTCTAGTACCTTCACATTTTTTTTCAAAAATTACTTTACTAAATTTTAAAAAATGGAATTAAAAATATTAGTGAAATGTAAACCTTTTGCTTGGGTAATTTGTAAAAAGCTGTATCAATAGATTTTTTTTCGTCATGTTTAAAAATGTTCAAACATTTGAAACAGATGTTTAAGACATTGCAATAGAAGCTTGTACACTATAAAATTAATTTCCACAAATTGTGCTAATGTCTGTACCTTACAAGAACAAACACCTTCACACTGAAAACATTATTTACACGTATAAAAATTTGTTCATGTTATTTTTGAAAAATGCTCATAAAACACCTTCACTCTGCCCGATTGTGGGCCGTCCATTTCAGGCGTCAGGGGATTTCCAGTTCGGTTTCCCACTGTATGCCACACTTGTTAGTTGCATGTTCTGTTGGTTTCCCTGTCAGTTTTATGGTGGAAAATATTGAAAATACTCTGTGTATAAATATATGCCAAAAAAATATAAACCATTAAAAATATTCTTATTAAAAATGTTTATGGGTTACAGAAAAGCATAAGTTTTAAGAAAACTTCACAAAACATAAAATTATTCAAAAACTGTGTGTGAATTCAGAAAATAATCACAATTTTTCAATTATTTACTATTTAAAATATCATTATTCTTTTAAGTATTTCAAAACATCTTCATGTATTCCAATAAAGGTTCATGACTCAAAAAAGTGTTCATGAATTAAAAATGGAAAAAATCATGAAAGAAAAATAAAGCACAAACAGAAAAGGACGACAATAACTGG
Organism: Triticum aestivum; assembly: GCF_018294505.1. Classification (NCBI taxonomy): domain Eukaryota; kingdom Viridiplantae; phylum Streptophyta; class Magnoliopsida; order Poales; family Poaceae; genus Triticum; species Triticum aestivum. The sequence continues at coordinate 595,489,812 of NC_057800.1, read as the reverse complement.
GAGTGCTTCCAGGGAAACCTCCCCCAAGGAATTAGAGCGTGTTTGGATCAAGTCCTGACTGAAAAATGCATGACCTGAAGCCTCCCTGGAAAGTACCTGAACTGTGTTTTGTTGATGTGCTGAAGAAACGTATGCTAGCCTGGATTAGTTCCTGCATACGTTGCTTAGCCTGGGCTGTAAATCAAGGCATATTACTTAGCCTGGGTCAGACGTATGCGTATGAAATGGGTAGCCTGGCGCACATGCGCAATAGCCTAGGCATCAATCATCAATTCCAATGCTAACCAGCCGTTCCATACCAGACTTGATCACTTTATGATCCATTTAATAATTTATCAGGCCAGGCTATGGTCCAAACGAGAAAATATCTGATGCGTCAGAGCTTGTGGTGCTACCGGTGCACTGAACTTATATTACACTTTTAAAATGTTCAAAAAATTCTCGAAAACAATTTAGCACATTCACACAACAACCATGTAGGTTGTCCCGATCAGGCTACTGGAAGTGTGAGATTAGGGCGGGACCGTCTAGACAGTCCCACCTATTTTGCGCATATGTCAATCAAAATTACTAATTAAAGGATCCTTCATCCGGTCTATTTTACTTTGCATATAAGAATTGTCCGAGTTAAATTTCATAAAATCTTATTGTATTTATATAAAAAAGTCAACATATACAATACTAAATTGTACTATATGAAAATTAAATTCATGATGCCTCTAATTATATTGATTTCATATTTTGAATATTAATATTTGGTTTTTCAGTTTCATGAAAAAATGGAAAAAACACAAAAAGAAAATGAAACTGGAAAAAATATCAAAAACAGGAAAAAAAACCAAAAATATAGTTGTGCCTATTCACTTTATTGTTGGAAGCACGGTTAGCATGGGTGTGCTTTTTTAGGGATGCACAACTGTGCTTTTCCTTTCCATGAAGCAGAGTTTTGCTTCTCGCAGAAGCACAACTGTGGCTTTTCCATTTTTTGAATGCACAAGTCGTGCTTAGTTGTGCTTCACCTGAAAAAAAACGTATTCCCTCCTTCCATCTATATAGGGCTTAATACGTTTTTCGAGGTTAATTTTGACCAAACGTAGAGAAACTTAGAAAAAAGCATAATCCTAAAACAAAAATAATTCAAAAATGCATGTAGAAAAGAGAAGAAAAAAATAGCGCCAGTAGGGTGCGCCCAACGCGCGATAGGTGGGACGGCTGGGCGCACCAAGTGGCGTGCCCCCAGCCCGCCTAAAGTGCAGTTGGGTGCCCTCCAAAGGGGTACTATCATGGGAGTAAGTCTGACAGTAAGGATGGGGGTACGTAGGAAGAGGCAAGATCCTAGCTACGGTGAGGTTGTGAACGCAAGATATATGAGTTCAGGCCCTTCTCGGAGGAAGTAATAGCCCTACGTCTCGGTGTCCGGAGATTTGGTCAACTGAATTATGCGTGAGAGTTACAGGGGTGCGAACCCTTGTACCTGAGGAGGGAGGTGACTTATATAGAGTGCGCCGGACCCCTCCAGCCCTCAGTTATGCAGGGTTCAATGTACATTAAGACAAGGCGTTACTGGTAACGCTAGCTATAAAGAGATATAAATGGCCTTTAACACTACGGAGTGAATGCCTGACCGTTGCCGTCCTGAGTGGCTTTAGACCTTCTGTTCTCCGAGTGGTTCTTCGTGTGGTCGACTAACTCTATCATGGTCGCATGGAATTGGGATATCCGAGTGGGTAACTCGTCGAGTGGATTGCACTCCAAGGCGTTTTCAGTCGCTATCTTCCGTTGTACTTTGAGTGTCTTTGACTCTAGGGCAGTGGCCTTGGGTAGGGCATCTAGATCAGGCCTATGACCCTACCCTAGGTACATGTCATCGTCCTTAGCTCGCGAATGGATTGAGGTCCGAGTGAAGAAAGAGTTGAAGTTGATTCCGACCTGATTCCATGCTTCGGAGGCATTCACTGGAATCCGCAAATCCCGCTTGAAGCTTCAACTTCGTTTTAGTCGCCTTAATCAATTCATAGGTCGTCCAGTGAGTTACGCTGATGGTCTTCGAGTGTTATTGTGGCGTGAAATCCTGGCGTGATTGGTTGCTCTGTGGTTCCTGGATCTCACGGGATTCGAAATTTTGGAGAAGCGCGCGGGACGGAGCGTGTCGTAGTTATCGGAGTGGATAGACAGGGGCACCTCGATATCTGTGCCGCCTTTTTCTCCACGTATCGGGCGAGCGACTGTTGCGAGATATGATTAGATTACTCGGGCCCACACGTCAGCCACTAGGAAGTGGCCTCATAAATAGCATCTGAGTCGAGATGATGCACAGTGCGCCTCAATCGATCTCTTCCTTCTCTGTTCCTCCGCCGCATTTTCCTCTGCTCTCGCCACTTCTGCTCGGCCTGCGTGCACTCTGCCGCCATGGGGAAGGGCAAGACGATGGTCCTGGAGCGCTCGAAGAAGGCGGCAGCGATGGTGAAGGGCAAGAAGATGACTCGGGGGTCGTCGTCGAGGTCCGGTTTGCCGCCTGGTTGGATCCAGGGAGACTGGATTCGATCCACGATCCAGAAAGAAGACTTGGAGGATCTAGCCGGCACGGGCTTGATTGCTCACGGGTCCTGGAGGCTGCCCGGGAACGAGACCAAACCTCAGCCGCATGAGGGTGAGTGCGTCCTCCTTGCAACCCATGTCGACCGTGGTTTCTCTCTGCCTCCGCATCCTTTTTTCCGTGGTTTCTTGAACTTCTTTGGTGCTCAGATCCACCATTTTCCCCCAAACACCTTCACCTATCTTGCTGCATACATTTCTTTGTGCAAAAGTTTCTTGGGCTGCCAACCGCACTGGGGTCTCTTCAAGCATACCTTCACTTGCCATTCTCAAACAATGAAGAAAGCAAATCTGACTGATGAGAAGACACATGTGACCCAAATGTGTGGGGGTTTGGGGATTCTGACTAGGGGTAGAAGCACCTTTCATTCCATAAACCTTCCCGAGTCAGTCTGCAGGTGGCAGTCGACCTGGTTTTATTGCAAGGACGTCCTGACTCCGGGTCAGTCGACCGGTCTTCCCCCTTTCACCATGGATCGACCCCGCCAACCTTCTTCGTTGACCGTGACTCAAGAGGAGAAAGGCGAGGTTTCACATTTAGTAGACCAGGTTGTTAGATTAGTCCGGGAGGGGGTGACTGGCATGGACTTGCTGGAAGTGTTCCTCAGTCGACGTATCCAGCCTCTCCAAGCACGCGACCACCCGATGTGGATGTATTCAGGCGCTGATGACACCGCTCGGGTCCACCCAGAGGAGATCACCGAGGAGACAATGGCTTAGTGGCCGCGAAGCATAACTAGGAACAAGGACAACCCCAGGGGGTCCAGGAGGGTCTTGCCATTTGATGTTGAGCACGAGCCGGAAGAGGTAAAGCTCAAAATGCCGAGTATTTTCTTTCTTTGACTCGCAGTTGCTCTTGAATCTGACTGATATTTGTTGACTTGCGCCTTTTAGATCTACACCAAGATGTATTCGATGCCAAACGGAGAGCAGTTTCAAGGAGAGGAGAGCAAATGACAATGACGATGACAGCGATGTCTCAGACGACAGTGAGGAGGTCGACTCGCCGCCCCGCTCAGAACATCGATCCAAACAGTCCCAAGAGCCCGCAGGTGGGGGCGGCAAGGCAGCTCCTTCAAACGTACAAGTGCAAAAGCGCACTCGGACTTCGTCCCCGAAACCGTCTGAAAAGCCGCTAAGCAGCCCAAGGTCGCCCCATCGAAGCCTCGGAAGGCCTTGCCCAAGATCAAGGTGGATGTTCCTGTCACCTCTGCGTAAGTGTTTTGCTTCCCCTCTTTACCTTCTATGCTTCTGTCGACTCATCTGCTTGCTTGACCGAGTGAGATTTTGGAACTATTAGTGTGGTTACCTCTGGGACGTCCATGAATGTTGACAAGGAGCAAGACGACGAGGAGACTGCAGATGCGGCCACTTCACGGGCAGGTACAACTCCACAGCCTTGCCCTCACTTTGTCAATTGTTCTATGGTCGACTGAACTCTAACGGTCGAGTGTTTTGCAGCGCCATTGAATGTTATTGAACTTCCAGACGACGACGACCATGAAGACGTGCCTCAGAGGAACACAAGAAGAAAGGGCAGGACTTCGAGCAGGAGGGTGCCTGCCAGCAAAGTGTCTCAGTCGGCTCCAGCACCAGAACCGGTCATCCAGCAATCCGGGGATCCAGTTCGGGCTTCTGTTTCATACTTTCATTCGTTGATCCTCTATCGACTGATCGTCCTTCAGCGTCGACTGCTCAAGTCCCTGCTCCGTCTATGCGACTCCACGCTTCAGATCCCCTGGCTGCCTCATCTGTTCCACCAACTCCACTCTTTGTTACCCATCACATCCCAGAGGACCAAGTAAGCGCTGCCAAGGAACCTATACACCAGGCAGGCCTTATGATGGAGCAAATGAAGGTGGTGCATGAGGCAAGCAAGGTTGCCTATGATGCCAGCTCTGCCCTTCAAACCAACGTCCAGGTGAGTTGATTTCCGACTGGTCTTTTAGCTTGATCTTTGCTTTGTTAGGATATGGTACTTGAAAACTGCTGCTTTATTATTCGTAAGATGTCCGTGGATGAGCATTTTCAAACCTTATGTGCATCTATCATGAACTTGCATCTGTGCACCCACTGGGTGTCTTCTTTCGCCTTGTAGCTTTTTCAGTTGAATCACCCAATCTTTGTCGAGTGAACTCTTGAACCAGTGGGGGCACGCCGAGTGCACCCACTAGGTGTAGTCCCCAAGACCTCCGTCGAATGTTTGATTCGGCGGGGGTCTTTCCAAAGTGTTCTTTTGCCACGGGAGTCTTAGAACTTGTTTGTTTGTAGTATATTCACTCGTCTTTGAATGGATCTCGTCGAGTGAACTCCGAGCCAGTGGGGGCACGCTAAGTGCACCCATTGGGTGTAGTCCCCGAGGCCACGGTCGACGGTGGGCAGTCGGTGGTGGTCTGAGCGCAAATGTTGTTGTCGTTTTACTCCTTCCACTCAGACTGGACGAACCATGTTGAGTGGGAAGTCAAACCAGTGGGGGCACGCCAAGTACACCCATTGGGTGTAGTCCCCGAGACTACTGTTGAATGTTTGATTTGGCGGTAGTCTTAGAACTCTTTTTTTTCATAGTAACTTGAACTTGTATCTTATCGCTCGGAAGCAATCGATCTTTGTTTCTGTCGACTGACGTGTCTTATCTGTTGACTACAGAAATCTTGTGAGCTCGGGGCCCAGTTCGCTGAATTGGAGAAGAAATAAATTCAGCTCAACCTTGATCTTGAACTGGCCAAGGAAAATTTGAAGAAGGCCCAAGACGAAGCAGCCATCATGGGAGGTAACAATTCTGTCGACTATTAGCCTTGCCATCCTTTCTTTTCAACCTTTAAACCGAGTGACTCCACTCGAACAGATGTGCGTAGTGAAAATCGTCAACTCCAAGCTCGTCCGAGGAATGTTATTTCTTTAGACAAAATGAAGCAGGATCTGAAGCAGAAGGACCTTGACCTGGCAGCAGCACAGAAGACGGTGCGGGAGAAAACTAAACTTGCTGACAAGAAGCTGGCTTCAGTCGACAAGTTAAAAGAAGGAAACGCCAAGCTAAAGACTGCCGTAGACGAAGCGAACAAAGAAGTTGTGCAGCTGAAGAAGGACAAGGTGGCCTTGACCGACAAAGTCGAAGATCTCACTCGGAGGAGGGATGAACTGGAGACTTATCTGGGAGGCCTTGCCAAGAAGATGTTCCTCATGCTCAAAGGTATTTTCCCTTATCCGACTATTTTGCAATCACCGACTCATCATACGACGGTCGACTCATTATTTTTCTGTGCATGTAGAACTCTTTCAAAACTTCAAGGAAGAGACTGGGTGGATTGAGATGAATCTGGACCCCATCAACTCCCTTGTCAAGGACGAAGCCGTGATGAACGTGCTGCGACTGGAATCTTGCCTTGCTGGTGTTATGAACTACCTTGCTCGACTGAAAGTGGCGGTGTCACAGATGCTCTGGCTAGGTGTGACGTTCCAGAATGACCTCAAGTCTCTGATGGCTCGACTTAATGAAATCCCTGGTCGAGTGCAGGCGTGGAAGAAGTCCTCTGCTCGCTGCGGTGCTGACGTGGCTCTGTCTCTAGTCCATGTTCATTACAAAGAAGTTAGAGAAGAGAAGCTGGCGGCTCTCAAGGTCGCCAATACCAAGAAGCTTCAATTCCAGTCCTTTATGGAGTCCTTCATCGAGGCTGCTACTCGCATCGCAGATGGAATCGACCTGGATGAGTTCGTCGAGCCAGCTATCCCTCCTCCTGCCGAGTGAAAAACTTGATAACTTGATTTAATTTGCCTCGGGATGCCGAGTGATTTTGTAATCATTAAAACTCTTTCGGGCTTGATGCTCGAGTACTTCTGCCGGTGGTTCTAAACTTTCATGGATTTTATCCGAACTTGATTTTTTCTTCTGAATGCAGTTGCTTTGTCTTTACCACCTTTGACTTTCTTGACTTTGAGCGAATTGGGAATAATAACTAAAACTCTGAGTGGATGGGTTGCTCCCCACTCGGAGTTGACGTTGTACTTGTGGCGCAGCTCCGAGTACAACTAGACGTTGTACTTGTGACGTAGCTCTGAGAGTAGCCAGTCATTGCATTTGTGGCATAGCTCTGAGTGCAACTAGACGTTGTACTTGTGGCGCAGCTCCGAGAGCAGCCAGTATACGTTGTATTTGTGGCGCGGATCCGAGAGCAGCCATACGTTGTATTTGTGGCACAGCTCCGAGTGAAACCAAGTCTCCGAGTGGGAGGATTGCTCTCCACTCAGAGTAGTTTTGTAACTTAGGCGAGTACGGGGTCACTGCTAAGCCCCCGAGTGAGAGGATTGCTCTCCACTCGGAGTAGTTTTGTAACTTAGGCGAGTACGGGGTCGCAGATAAGTCCCCGAGTGGGAGGATTTCTCTCCACTCGGGGTAGTTTTGTAACTTGGGCGAGAGAGGGGTCGCAGCTAAGCCCCCGAGTGGGAGGATTTCTCTCCACTTGGAGTAGTTTTGTAACTTAGGCGAGTTCGGGGTCGTAGCTAAGCCCTCGAGTGGGAGGATTGCTCTCCACTCGGAGCGGTTTTGTAACTTAGGCGAGTACGGGGTCGCAGGTAAGTCCCCGAGTGGGAGAATTTCTCTCCACTCGGAGTAGTTTTGTAACTTAGGCGAGTGCGGGGTCGCAGCTAAGCCCTTGAGTGGGAGGATTGCTCTCCACTCGGAGTAGTTTTGTAACTTAGGAAAGTGTGGGGTCGTAGCTAAGCCCCCGAGTGGTAGGATTGCTCTCCACTCGGAGTAGTTTCGTAACTTATGCGAGTGCGGGGTCGCAGCTAAACCCCCGAGTGGGAGGATTGCTCTCCACTCGGAGTAGTTTTGTAACTTAGGCGAGTTCGGGGTCGCAGCTAAGCCCCCGAGTGGGAGGATTGCTCTCTACTCGGAGTAGTTCTGTAACTTAGGCGAGTTCGGGGTCACAGCTAAATCCCCGAGTGGGAGGATTGCTCTCCACTCGAAGTAGTTTTGTAACTTAGGCGAGTTCGGGGTCGCAACTAAGCCCCCGAGTGGGAGGATTGCTCTCCACTCGGAGTAGTTTTGTAACTTAGGCGAGTGCGGGGTCGTAGCTAAGCCCCCGAGTGGGAGGATTACTCTCCACTCGGAGTAGTTTTTGAAGCTTAGGCGAATCAGGTTCGCAGCTAAGCCCCCGAGTGGGAGGATTGCTCTCCACTCGGAGTAGTTTTTGAAGCTTAGGCGAACCAGGTTCGCAGCTAAGCCCCCGAGTGGGAGGATTGCTCTCCACTCGAAGTAGTTTTTGAAACTTAGGCGAATCAGGTTCGCAGCTAAGCCCCCGAGTGAGAGGGTTGCTCTTCACTCGGAGTGTTTTTGAAACTTAGGCGAATCGGGTTCGCGGCTAAGCCACCCACGGGGGATTTGAACACATATGCTTAAAGAGTAACAATCATTAAGATACTGCAAAAATCTTGTCTTTGATAAGAAAACTGAAGGATTCTTATTACAACTCGTCAATCCGAGTGTTTAGGTATAAAAGCGGTGGAGCAACTCCGCATTCCACGAGCGTGGCTCGTCTTCTTTCTTGGCTACGTTGTAGAGGTGATACGCCCTGTTGTGGAGCACATTGGTGATGATGAAGGGGCCTTCCCAAGCTGGAGCGAGCTTGTGAGGTTGTTTCTGGTGCACTAGGAGCACAAGGTCTCCTTCTTGAAATGCTCGACCTCTGACATTTCGGGCATGGAATTGGCGCTGGTCTTGTTGATAGATGGTCGACCGGATTAAAGCCGTCTCTCATTCTTCCTCTAGGAGATCAACTCCACCTTGGCGTGCATGTTCAACTTCAGCTTCTGAGAAGAGTTCCACTTGAGGGGGGGGGGCGTTGTGCAGCAAGTCACTCGGAAGTATAGCTTCAGCACCATACACGATGAAGAAAGGAGTTCGGTCAGTCGACCAGTTGGGAGTTGTTCTCGGTACCCATAGGACAGATGGCAATTCAGTCACCCAAGCTCCAGCAGCATGCTTGAGATCGTGCATCAATCGGGGTTTCAGCCCTTGAAGGATCAAACCATTCTCCCTTTCTGCTTGCCCATTCGACTGCGGGTGCGCAACAGATGCGTAATCGACTCGAGTGCCTTGGGAAGCACAAAACATTCTGAACTCCTTAGAATCAAAGTTGGAGCCATTATCTGTGATAATGTTGTGAGGGACTCCATATCGGAATATCAACTCTCTGATGAAACTGATGGCAGTGCTTGAATCAAGATTCTTGATAGGCATGGCTTTGATCCATTGGTGAATTTGTCGACTACCATGAGCAAATGAGTGAAACCACTTCCGTCGGTTTTGAAAGGTCCAACCATGTCCAACCCCCAAACTGCAAACGGCCAGACGAGTGGAATAGTCTTCAAAGTAGATGCAGGCTTGTGAGACATGTTCAAATAGAACTGACAACCTTCACACTTGTTGACTATATCTTTAGCCATCTCATTTGCACGCGGCCAGTAGAACCCTGCTCGGTATGCTTTGGCCACTATGGTCCAAGAGGACTGACGTCTACTACACAACCTTTTTCTTGTAGACGTTGTTGGGCCTCCAAGTGCAGAGGTTTGTAGGACATTAGCAAATTTCCCTCAAGTGGATGACCTAAGGTTTATCAATCCATAGGAGGCGTAGGATGAAGATGGTCTCTCTCAAGCAACCATGCAACCAAATAACAAAGAGTCTCTTGTGTCCCCAACACACCCAATACAATGGTAAATTGTATAGATGCACTAGTTCGGCGAAGAGATGGTGATACAAGTGGTATATGGATAGTAGATATATGTTTTTGTAATCTGAAAAATATAAAAACAGCAAGGTAACTAATGATAAAAGTGAGCGTAAACGGTATTGCAATGCTAGGAAACAAGGCCTAGGGTTCATACTTTCACTAGTGCAAGTTCTCTCAACAATAATAACATAATTGGATCATATAACTATCCCTCAACATGCAACAAAGAGTCACTCCAAAGTCACTAATAGCGGAGAACAAACGAAGAGACTATAGTAGGGTACGAAACCACCTCAAAGTTATTCTTTCCAATCAATCCGTTGGGCTATTCCTATAAGTGTCACAAACAGCCCTAGAGTTCGTACTAGAATAACACCTTAAGACACAAATCAACCAAAACCCTAATGTCACCTAGATACTCCAATGTCACCTCAAGTATCCGTGGGTATGATTATACGATATGCATCACACAATCTCAGATTCATCTATTCAACCAACACATAGGACCTCAAAGAGTGCCCCAAAGTTTCTACCGGAGAATCACGACGAAAACGTGTGCCAACCCCTATGCATAGGTTCATGGGCGGAACCCACAAGTTGATCACCAAAACATACATCAAGTGAATCACGTGGTATCCCATTGTCACCACATATACGCACGACAAGACATACATCAGGTGTTCTCAAATCTTTAAAGACTCAATCCGATAAGATAACTTCAAAGGGGAAACTCAATCCATTACAAGAGAGTAGAGAGGGGAAGAAACATCATAGGATCCAAATATAATAGCAAAGCTCGTGATACATCAAGATCGTATCACCTCAAGAACACGAGAGAGAGAGAGAGAGAGATCAAACACATAGCTACTGGTACATACCCTCAGCCCCGAGGGAGAACTACTCCCTCCTCATCATGTAGAGCACCGGGATGATGAAGATGGCCACCGGAGAGGGATTCCCCCCTCCCGCAGGGTGCCGGAACGGGTCTAGATTGGTTTTCGGTGGCTATGGAGGCTTCTGGCGGCGGAACTCCCGACCTCTTGTGCTCCTGGATGTTTTTAGGGTATATGGAGATATATAGGCGGGAGAAGTACGTTAGGGGAGCCACGAGGGGCCCACGAGGGTGGAGGGCGCGCCCAGGGGGGTGGGCGCGCCCCCTGCCTCGTGGCCTCCTCGTTGCTTCCCTTACGTGGACTCCAAGTCTCCCGGGTTGCTTTCCTTCCAAAAATAAGTTCCGTGAAGTTTCAGGTCAATTGGACTCCGTTTGATTTTCCTTTTCTGCGATACTCTAAAACAAGGAAAAAACAGAAATTGGCACTGGGCTCTAGTTTAATAGGTTAGTCCCAAAAATAATATAAAGTGTATAATAAAGCCCATAAACACGCAAAGTTGATAATATAATAGCATGGAACAATCAAAAATTATAGATACGTTGGAGACGTATCAGCATCCCCAAGCTTAATTACTGCTCGTCCTCGAGTAGGTAAATGATAAAAACAGAAATTTTGATGTGGAATGCTACCTAACATATTTATCATGTATTTCTCTTTATTGTAGCAAGAATATTCAGATCCATAAGATTCAAGACAAAAGTTTAATATTGACATAAAAATTATAATACTTCAAGCATACTAACAAAGCAATCATGTCTTATCAAAATAACATGGCCAAAGAAAGCTATCCCTACAAAATCATATAGTCTGGCTATGCTCTATCTTCACCACACAAAATATTTAAATCATGCACAACCCCGATGACAAGCCAAGCAATTGTTTCATACTTTTGATGTTCTCAAACTTTTTCAATATTCATGCAATACATGAGCGTGAGCCATGGACATAGCACTATAGATGGAATAGAATGGTGGTTGTGGAGAAGACAAAAAGGAGAAGATAGTCTCACATCAACTAGGCATATCAACGGGCTATGGAGATGCCCATCAATAGATATCAATGTGAGTGAGTAGGGATTGCCATGCAACTGATGCACTAGAGCTATAAGTGTATGAAAGCTCAACAAAAGAAACTAGTGGGTGTGCATCCAACTTGCTTGCTCACGAAGACCTAGGGCACTTGAGGAGGCCCATCATTGGAATATACAAGCCAAGTTCTATAATGTAAAATTCCCACTAGTATATGAAAGTGACAACATAGGAGACTCTCTATCATGATGATCATGGTGCTACTTTGAAGCACAAGTGTGGTAAAAGGATAGTAGCATTGCCCCTTCTCTCTTTTTCTCTCATCTTTTTATTTTTTTATTTGCGCCTTTTCTCTTTTTTATGGCCACTTTTTTATTTTTTTATTTGGGCCTTTTCTCTTTTTTATGGCCTCTTTTTTATTCCGGAGTCTCATCCCGACTTGGGGGGGGGGGGGGAATCATAGTCTCCATCATCCTTTCCTCACTGGGACAATGCTCTAATAATGATGATCATCACACTTTTATTTACTTACAACTCAAGAATTACAACTCGATACTTAGAACAAGATATGACTCTATATGAATGCCTCCAGCGGTGTACCGGGATTGCGATGAATCAAGAGTGACATGTATGAAAAATTATGAATGGTGGCTTTGCCACAAATACGATGTCAACTACATGATCATGCAAAGCAATATGACAATGATGATACGTGTCATAATAAACGGAACGGTGGAAAGTTGCATGGCAATATATCTCGGAATGGCTATGGAAATGCCATAATATGTAGGTATGGTGGCTGTTTTGAGGAAGGCATATGGTGGGTTTATGGCACCGGCGAAAGTTGCGCGGTACTAAAGAGGCTAGCAATGGTGGAAGGGCGAGAGTGCGTATAATCCATGGACTCAACATTAGTCATAAAGAACTCATATACTTATTGCAAAAATCTATTAGTTATCGGAACGAAGTACAATGCGCATGCTCCTAGGGGATAGATTGGTAGGAAAAGACCATCGCTCGTCCCCGACCGCCACTCATAAGGAAGACGATCAATAAATAAATCATGCTCTGACTTCATCACATAACGGTTCACCATACGTGCATGCTACGGAAATCACAAACTTCAACACAAGTATTTATCAAAATTTACAACTACTCAACTAGCATGACTCTAATATCACCATCTCCACATCTCAAAACAATTATCAAGTATCAAACTTCTCTTAGTATTCAATGCACTTCATATGAAAGTTTTTATTATATCCCTCTTGGATGCCCATCATATTAGGACTAGTTTCATAACCAAAGCAAACTACCATGCTGTTCTAAAGACTCTCAAAATAATATAAGTGAAGCATGAGAGTTCATCTATTTCTATAAAGTAAAACCACCACCGTGCTCTAAAAGGATATAAGTGAAGCACTAGAGCAAATGACAAACTACTCTGAAAGATATAAGTGAAGATCAATGAGTAGTCGAACAATTATGCAACTATATGAAGACTCTCTAATATTTAATAATTTCAGATCTTGGAATTTTATTCAAACAGCAAGGAAAACAAAATGAAATAAAATGACGCTCCAAGAAAAACACATGTCATGTGGTGAATAAAAATATAGCTCCAAGTAAAGTTACCGATGAACGAAGACGAAAGAGGGGATGCCTTCTGGGGCATCCCCAATCTTAGGCTCTTGGTTGTCCTTGAATATTACCTTGGGGTGCCTTGGGCATCTACAAGGTTAGGCTCTTGCCACTCCTTATTCCATAGTCCATCGAATCTTTACCCAAAACTTGAAAACTTCACAACACAAAACTTAACAGAAAACTCGTGAGCTCCGTTAGCGAAAGAAAACAAAACACCACTTCAAGGTACTTTAATAAACTCATTATTTATTTATATTGGTGTTAAAACTAATGTATTTCAACTTATTTATGGTTTATAAACTTTTTTACTAGCCATAGATTCATCAAAATAAGTAAACAACACGTAAAAAACAGAATCTGTCAAAAACAGAATAGTCTATAGTAATATGTAACTAACGCAAACTTCTGGAACCCGAAAAATTCCAAAATAAATTTCTGGACGTGATTAATTTATCTATTAACCATCTTCAAAAAGAATTAACTAAATAGAACTCTCCAATAAAAAATGGCAGCAATTCTCGTGAGCGCTAAAGTTTCTGTCTTTTTACAGCAAGATCAACAAGACTTTCCCCAAGTCCTCCCAAAGGTTCTACTTGGCACAAACACAAATTAAAACATAAAACCACATCTAAACAGAGTCTAGATGAATTAGTTATTACTAAACAGGAGCAAAAAGCAAAGAACAAAAATAAAATTGGGTTGCCTCCCAACAAGCGCTATCGTTTAACGCCCCTAGCTAGGCATGATGATTTCAATGATGCTCACATAAAAGATAAGAATTGAAATATAAATAGAGCATCTTGAAGAATATGACTAGCATATTTAAGTCTAACCCACTTCCTATGCATAGGGATTTTGTGAGCAAACAACTTGTGGGAACAATAATCAACTAGCATACGAAGGTAAAACAAGCATAATTCAAAATTTTAAGCACATAGAGAGAAAACTTGATATTATTGCAATTCCTACAAGCATATATTCCTCCCTCATAATAATTTTCAGTAACATCATGAATGAATTCAACAATATAACTAGCATCTAAAGCATTCTTTTCATGATCTACGAGCATAGAAATTTTATTACTCTCCACATAAGCAAAATTCTTCTCATTCAGAATAGTGGGAGTATCATAAGAGACTCGAATACTATAAATTGTTTCCATATTAAAAGAGTAATGTTCAGAAAAGGGGTAATCATAATCATGACAAGTTTTATAAATATAATCACTACTTTTTATAGCATAAGTATCATCACAATAATTATCATAGGTAGGAGGCATGCTATCATCATTATAAATTTGCATATCAAAACTTGGGAGACTAAAAATATCATCTTCATTAAACGTAGCATCCCCAAGCTTGGGGCAAACATTAATTGCAGCAAATATATTCTCAAAAACATCATATTCATCAAACATAGCATCCCCAAGCTTGGGCCTTTTCATATCATAAGTATAATCACTTTCATCATCAATAGTATGGATAGCACCAATAGTATAGCAATTATCATATTCTTCCGAGCAAGTGCCAAAAAGATTTTCAAGATCATAAGAAGTATCATTATCTTCCATAATTATATTTTCATGAGGCACAATAGTAATAGGAGCAGCACTATTTGGGAGAGGTATCTTTTTACCTCTCTTCCTTTTTCTTTTCTTGTTCTTCACCCCATCATGTGTGGGTTCAATCCTCTTTTTTGAGCTCCTTATTAATGAGATTGGTTGAATAGGAGGCTCCTCCTCGTTACCTGATTCATCATAAGAAATAATAGAAGGGTGTTGGGAAGTCTCTTCCCTTTCATTAGTATTCTCTTCATCTTCTATTTGTTTTCTTTTCTTTATGTAGTTGGCAATATAAGGATTTTCAATACAATTCACTGCACAATACATATAAATTTCCTCTAGATCAAAATGAAGAACTCTATCAAGGGCAAATTTTGGAATATCCTTAGTTATATGTTTCATTTCCTCATAACCCAAGAGAAAAGTAAGTTCATTATGATGTGGAAGGGAAATCAAGTCATCAATTTTTTTGGATACGATACGATCATGAAACAATTTGCATTGGGTACTGAAATGATCATGTTCATTGCAAAGTTCACAAGTATGGCTAAGAAAGTTTAAATTTTCAGCACACGCATCTAGCCTTTCTTGCAACAATTTAGTCTCTAAATGCTTATGCCTCTTGCAATATCTATCTTCCTTATTTGGTGTGTACTTGCAAACCCAATGTACTCCACAAAAATTGACATGTTTATAGGAGACATTTTCATCATAACTAGTGCAATCATCATTAGTACCATGGATATTCAAGGAGTTCATACTAACAACATTGCAATCATGCTCATCATTCAAAGATTTAGTGCCAAACATTTTAATGCATTCTTCTTCTAACACTTTGGCACAATTTTCCTTTCCATCATACTTACGAAAAATATTAAAAAGATGAAGCGTATGTGGCAAACCTAATTCCATTTTTTTGTATTTTTCTTTTATAAACTAAACTAGTGAGAAAACAAAAAACTAAAAGACTCGATTGCAAGATCTAAAGATATACCTTCAAGCACTCACCTCCCGGGCAACGACGCCAGAAAAGAGCTAGACGTCTACTACACAACCTTCTTCTTGTAGACGTTTTTGGGCCTCCAAGTGCAGAGGTTTGTAGGACAGTAGCAAATTCCCCTCAAGTGGATGACCTAAGGTTTATCAATCCGTAGGAGGCGTAGGATGAAGATGGTCTCTCTCAAGCAACCCTGCAACCAAATAACAGAGAGTCTCTTGTGTCCCCAACACACCTAATACAATGGTAAATTGTATAGATGCACTAGTTCGGCGAAGAGATGGTGATACAAGTGGTATATGGATAGTAGATATAGGTTTTTGTAATCTGAAAATATAAAAACAGCAAGGTAACTAATGATAAAAGTGAGCGTAAACGGTATTGCAATGCTAGGAAACAAGGCCTAGGGTTCATACTTTCACTAGTGCAAGTTCTCTCAACAATAATAACATAATTGGATCATATAACTATCCCTCAACATGCAACAAAGAGTCATTCCAAAGTCACTAATAGCGGAGAACAAACGAAGAGATTATGGTAGGGTATGAAACCACCTCAAAGTTATTCTTTCCAATCAATCCGTTGGGCTATTCCTATAAGTGTCACAAACAGCCCTAGAGTTCGTACTAGAATAACACCTTAAGACACAAATCAACCAAAACCCTAATGTCACCTAGATACTCCAATGTCACCTCAAGTATCCGTGGGTATGATTATACGATATGCATCACACAATCTTAGATTCATCTACTCAACCAACACATAGGACCTCAAAGAGTGCCCCAAAGTTTCTACCGGAGAATCACAACGAAAACGTGTGCCAACCCCTATGCATAGGTTCATGGGCGGAACCCGCAAGTTGATCACCAAAACATACATCAAGTGAATCACGTGGTATCCCATTGTCACCACAGATACGCACGGCAAGACATACATCAAGTGTTCTCAAATCTTTAAAAACTCAATCCGATAAGATAACTTCAAAGGGGAAACTCAATCCATTACAAGAGAGTAGAGGGGGGGAAGAAACATCATAGGATCCAAATATAATAGCAAAGCTCGCGATACATCAAGATCGTATCACCTCAAGAATACGAGAGAGAGAGAGAGATCAAACACATAGCTACTGGTACATACCCTCAGCCCCGAGGGAGAACTACTCCCTCCACGTCATGGAGAGCACCAGGATGATGAAGATGGCCACCAGAGAGGGATTCCCCCCTCCGGCAGGGTGCCGGAACAGGTCTAGATTGGTTTTCGATGGCTACGGAGGCTTCTGGCGACGGAACTCCCGATCGCTTGTGCTCCCGGATGTTTTTAGGGTATATGGAGATATATAGGCGGAAAAAGTACATCAGGGGAGCCACGAGGGGCCCACGAGGGTGGAGGGCGCGCCCAGGGGGGTGGGCGCCCCCCTGCCTCGTGGCCTTCTTGTTGCTTCCCTTACGTGGACTCCAAGTCTCCCGGGTTGCTTTCCTTCCGAAATAAGTTCCTTGAAGTTTCAGGTCAATTGGACTCCGTTTGATTTTTTCTTTTTTGCGATACTCTAAAACAAGGAAAAACAGAAACTGGCACTGGGCTCTAGGTTAATAGGTTAGTCCCAAAAATAATATAAAAGTGTATAATAAAGCCCATAAACATCCAAAGTTGATAATATAATAGCATGGAACAATCAAAAATTATAGATATGTTGGAGACGTATCAAGGACGCATGGTGACCACAGGTCCCTAAGTGGATTTCATTTAGGATCATTCGACCTTCTTCTGGAGAAATGCAACGCTGAGCAACTCCGGTAACACTCTCTTTGTAAAGCTGCCCACTTATCACTGTGAAGGCTTTAGTCCGACGAACGATCTGGCGGGCCTCATCTTCATCTTCAGGGAGCTCCTGCCTGAGCAAATATGCGATATATGGCACTGTCCAATCGGGGGTGATTACTAAAACCTCTCCTAGCTATGGTGAGATTGTGAACGCAAGATGTACGAGTCCAGGCCCTTCTCGAAGGAAGTAATAGCCCTACGTCTTGGTGCCCGGAGGCTTGGTCGACTGGATTATGCGTGAGAGTTATAGGGGTGTGAACCCTTGTACCTGAGGAGGGGGTGGCTTATATAGAGTGCGCGAACCCCTCCAGCCCTTAGTTATGCAGGGTTCAATGTACATTAAAACAAATGTGTTACTGGTAATGCTAGCTATAAAGAGATATAAATGGCCTTTAACACTACGGAGTGAATGCCTGACCGTTGTCGTCCTGAGTGGCTTTAGACCTTCTATTCTTCGAGTAATTCTTCGTGTGGTCGACTGACTCTAACATGGTCGAATAGAATTGGAATATCCGAGTGGATAACTCGTCGAGTGGATTGCACTCGAAGGTGTTTTCAGTCGGTATTTCCTTTTGTACTTTGAGTGTCTTTGATTCTAGTGCAGTGACCTTGGATAGGGCGTCTAGATCAAGCCTATGACCCTACCCTAGATACATGTCATCGTCAGGTACCCCTTAATTGGTTGCTTCCACTAGGTCGCTAGATAAACACTAAACGTGTATATCCATGTCACGTCCTCTTTTTAGCAGGCTGGCCCACTTTATACATTATAGAATATATTTGAGAGACTCCCTACAGTTTTGGGACAGTTATAAGACCTTCTCAGATCAGGGTTTTTTCTCTCTAAGTTTTTTTCTTCTGTTTTCTTTTTTATATGTCTTTATTCAATTTTTTCTTTCTCGTTGTTCCCTTTTAATTTGGATATTTAAATTCCCTACCATCTATTTCACATTTTCCGTTTTTCTGAAAATTGTGAACATTTTTTCAAAAAGTAAACATGTAAACGAATTAAAAAATATGTATAATTTTTATCAAAAAAGTAGACATAAAATGAATTAAAAAAGTACAATGTGTATGCAAAAAGTAGAAATAAAAAAATGAACTATGTTAAACATACAATACTGAGGTATACAAAAAATATACGATACTTTATACAGAAAAATAGAAATAAAATATATGCTTAAAAGAATGTTAATCCTGTATTTAAAAATGTAACATTTACCTAAATTTTTTTTGGATCTATAAACAAATGTACTATATGTATGCAAAAAGTAGACATGAAAAATGTTAATAATGTATTTAAAAATATTAAATGTGTACATGAAAATGTTCTTAATATGTACAAAAAATGTATACTTGTTCATACAAAAACTAGACATAAAAAATACTCCCTCTGTGAATAAATATAATAGTGTTTAGATTGCTGAATTATTAGTCTAAATGATTTTATATTTGTTTACAGAGGGTGTACATGTTTAATAAAATATTAACCATGTTTTTAAAAAACTTAAGATGTACATATTCTGATGTATAAAAAATGTACAATGTGTATGCAAAAATAAAAAAGTAAAAAATATGTATTAAGAAAGAGAGAAAATCGAGAAAGAACAGAAAAGGAAAAGGAAAAGGAAAAACGAAAGAAGAAACAAGCGAGCATCTCAATCAATTGATACAACAAAAAAAAAAGACAACAATAGCCTAGCCCACAAGCAACAGAATGATGATACTCGCTTTAAGCGGGATATAGTCCTTGCACGCGCAGTACTACTCGGTGAGGGAAAAACATAGCGT
This sequence comes from Triticum aestivum, assembly GCF_018294505.1. Lineage (NCBI taxonomy): Eukaryota > Viridiplantae > Streptophyta > Magnoliopsida > Poales > Poaceae > Triticum > Triticum aestivum. The sequence continues at coordinate 595,470,751 of NC_057800.1, read as the reverse complement.
TTGTCTTCTTTTTTAGGCAAACTCACAAAACTTTAGAAAGCATCACAATATAAAAAAGAGACGACACATCACATCCAGCACATCACATCCAGCACGCTCCGTAATAGTCCAGGCCCAGTGCGACACACATCTACTACACACTGCTATGTGTACATACATAATTAGTTACTCTCCCTGTAAAGAAAATATAAAATGGTATTACTATTTGTGCTTATATTTCTAGTACTTTCACCTTTTTTTCAAAAATTACTTTACTGAATGTACAAAAAATAAAATGGTATTAGAATAGTAATGAAATGTAATCCTTTTGTTTGGGTAATTTGTAAAAAATTATATCAATAGAAAAGTTATTCGTCATGTTTAAATTTGTTCAAACGTTTGAAACAGATGTTTAAGACATTACAATAGATGCTTGTATGATATAAAAATTATTTTCCACAAATTTTACTATTGTCTGTACCTTACAAGAACAAACACCTTCACACAGAAAAATAAATATTTACACGTTCAAAAATGTGTTCATGTTATTTTTGAAAAATGCTCATGGAATATATATTACATAATTAGTAAATAACTGTTGTATCATTTAGAAAATAGTTCATGACATTTAAAATTACGTGAAAAAGTATATGAAATGTAAGAAAATGTTCATACATTTATTTAACATGCGACTGGAATTATTCACCGTATATTTAAATGTAATTTATATTTTCTTTTTTTGGATGTTCATCATGTATAAATATAAAAATATTCAACATATAATTCTAAAATGTTTGGCATTTATCTGAGAAATATTAACTTGGATACGGAAAATGTTCAACATGTATATAGAAGTCTAACATGAATTTGAAAAAATGAGAAGGAAAGAAAAGAAAAATCTAATATAAAAAGGCAAAACTAAAAACTTAAAAAATCGATGAAAGCCGATAATAAAAACACATAAAAGTAAATAAATAAATAAATCGCATTGAACATTCCTATAAAAGGTGTGAGGTTCCACAAACAAGTCGCGGAAACTCCCCAAATTTCTCGCTAACACACCTATTAGGTCGGCCAATGTTAATCTCTGTAGGCAAGATCGATAGATGTTTCGCATTAAGTGTGATATAGCTTCTGCGCATTCGGGCTGCCCCCGATTGTGGGCCGTCCATTTCAGGCGTCAGGGGATTTCCCGGTCGGCTTCCGGCTCTATGTCACACTTGTTATTTGCATGTTCTGTTGGGTTCCCTGTCAGTTTTCTGATGGCAAATATTTTATTTAAAAATACTCAGTATATACATATATGTCAAAAAATTAAACCATTAAAAATATTCTTATTAAAATAATTATGGGTTACAGAAAGGCATAAGTTTTAAGAAAACTTCACAAAACATAAAATTATTTAAAAAATGTGTGTGAGTTCAAAAAATAATCACAATTTTCCAATTATTTACTATTTTAAAATACCATTATTCTTTTAAGTATTGCAAAACAAGTTCATGTATTCTAATAAAGGTTCATGACTAAAAAAGTGTTCATGAATTAAAAATGGGAAAAATCGACAAAATCCTGGAAGAAAAAATAAAGCACACACAGAAAAGGACGCCAATAACTGGGACTGCTTCCAGGGAAGCCTCCGCAAGGAATAAGAGCGTGTTTGGATCAAGTCCTGGCCGAAAAATGCATGGCCTGAAGCCTCTCTGAAAAGTGCCTGAACTGTGTTTAGTTGATATCCTGAAGAAACGTATGCTAGCCTGGATCAGTTCCTGCGTACGTTGCTTAGCCTGGGCTGTAAATCAAGGCATATTACTTAGCCTGGGTCAGGAGTATGAAATGGGTAGCCTAGCACACATGCGCAGTAGCCTTGGCGTCAAATGCTAACCAGCCGTTCCAAATAAGACTTTATGACCAGTTGATAATTTACCAGGCCAGGCTATGATCCAAATGGGAAAATATCTGGTGCACCAGAGTTTATGGTGCTACCAGTACACCGAACTCATATTGCGCTTTTAAAATGTTTAAAAAATTCTAGAAAAAATTAGCACATTCCCATAATATACATGTAGGTTGTCACAAAATTTCAAATCAAAATTTGATACACAACTCGGAAAAGAAAATCACAAATTCAACTTTGAATAGTATATAATATAACCTGGGCTTTAGATTTGGCTCATTATCACATTGATGTCAAATTTGTCATTTTTGTATCTTAAAAAATGTCTCAGATTTTGATACAAAATTTTGTAACATCATACATTTATGTTGTGTAAATGTGGTAGTTCAAGATTTTTTAAATGTTTTATGGCATCCGGTGCACTGGTAGCACCATAAGTGCGGGTGCACAAGATACATCCCCGATCCAAACACCTCTGGTCCAGGCTAGCCTGACCAGGCATGAAGACACCAACGTACCAGGTAACTCCCAGGCCCCAATGTTTTACAGGCACAGTGTCTAGGACATTATCCAAACTGACCCCTAGTTCGCTTGGGTGAGAGTCACCCATAGCATGGGAAAAATCTATTCTCCACTCGCGGCGACAAACTATTGGGCGATCGCACATAACAGTGATGCAAGCCACCAATATAGGCCGGCCCACTTACAGATCTACACAGCGTGTCTAACCGGTGTTAGGAACCTTCTAGTGTATTCCCTCAACCGAGTTTTTCCTGTGTTGTTTCTTTTCGGGTTCTTTCAGCTTCCTATTATTTTTTTCCTTTTCCTTTCTCGTTTTTACTCTTTACTTTTACTTATTTTTCAGTTTATTATCCTTTTCCAAAAGTATTTAGAAAATTCAAAAATGACTGAATTTTATTAAAATATTTCAAAATTCTGAAAATGTTCATGTTTTCAATTTTTATTCGGAAATCCCAAAAAATGTTCAAATTTTACAAAAATATATTAGAATTTCAAAATTTGTTCACAAATTCACAGTTTGCTCCTCAATTTCGAAAGAAATTCTATTCTCCAAATTTTGTTTGTGTTTTCATAAATTGTTTGGAATGTTAACTTTTGTTCAGAAAATTTCTTCGGAATGTTGATTTTTGTTCTCATTTTTCCAAAACTTTTTTGAAAAATTGAAAATGTTTTCAATTGTTCGTGTTTCTAAAAGTTTGGAGTTTCAAAAATTGTTCATGTTTTAAAAAATTATTCTGAATTTTTTTTTCTCATTTTAAAAAATTGCTTAGAATTTCAAAATGTGTTCCAGTTTTTCAAATATTGTTCATCTTTCAAAAAAAATATCGTTTTTTCCAAAATTGTTCACAGATTTAAAAGATGTTCGCATATAAACAAATGTTGTGGATTTAAAAAAAATCATCTTTTCAATTTTTTTTTGGAGTTCTGAAAATTGTTTCCCCTTCTGAAGAATTGTTCACAGATAAAAAAATGTTTGAGATCTCAAAATTTATTTATATTTGAAATAAAATGCGGAATAACAAAGGGTTGGAATTCCAGAAATAATTTTCATTGTCGAGACAATATTCACGTTTAAATTTTATTTCCAATTTTTTTAGGAAACGCTCAAAAATGTGTAAAGATTATCTTAGATGTAGCGCCTAGGTGAGAACTTAGAAAACCACGTTTCCTTTAAAGCAGTAGCCTTTAGTATTTTTTATTAGAGTGGAGGTCGCCAAAAAGTAGAGCGTACCACCCTGCCATAGTCGCCTGGATCATAATAGTAGTCGACGGCTCTATTGGTCAGTGGCATAGGTTCAGGACCTGACAATCGCATGTTCGATTCTTGTCCGCGTCTTGCTCGTCTTGGTCATTTTTACATCGAGCTTCCTTTCGTTTGCTGTTAGTTGGCCGGCCCAATCGTAGGTCCTCTGTGCATCTGCGTGCTGTTAGACTGGATCTTAGAGATTGTGCCTCTACTTGGAGCACAACAAGGCCAATTTGACATTGCCAGAAACAGAAAGTAAAAATACATGGAAAATTATTAAAAAAAACACATGAATTAGCCATTGTACAAATTTAATAGCATAAAAATAATAATGAATATGAACATTTTTTAATTCATGAATATTTAATATTTTTACCTACAATATATACTTTTTAGTTTTTCTCCTCTTTGTTTTCCCCCTTGCTTCTCCGGATGGGCCTAGGCCCAATAGACCGACTGGCCAGCGAGTCGAAGGGACTGTCTTGGGGGTGCACTTTGGTCGTCCTTCACGCTGAATAGGACCACCCGCACATGTAGGTAATATTTTTTAAACTACGCATTCTCATTGATGAAGAGAGAAGTTTTAGAGGTTAAGACCCAAGGCCGAATTACAACAATCACTCTCGCGTCATTACCTTATTCCAATGCCTTGCTCCCGCTGTCCCGTAATGCTTCAAAGTGATGTCTCCTAATCCTAGCAACCTAGCAACGATGAGTCCCACCGAAAACAGCATTATTAGGAAATATTCGTGCAATCCTCTCTTTTCATAACTCCCAAAAGATGAGCAGCATCAAGGAAGCAAACGGCCTAATTTCGCTGCTAGGGCAAAGACGAGCCGATTTTCAAAGAACTGGCCCCGCAAAACAGCCATAGCGCATAGGTCGATCATAGAGCAGCCGCGTCGCATCATGTTGTACATCACCGGCACATGCCCCTCACGTCGCCGGGGGGCTGTTTTCTGCTGGCACGCCAGCTGTACATATCACTGCACGCACGCACTCGATTTATATGAAACAAAAAGAGCACCTACTAAGTACTACTACTGCACAAAAAGTGTACTGGAAGAAGATAATATCGTACTACTAGCACTGCACGACCTGCCATTTTGTTTCTGTAACGTCCGTACATATGTTAGGCCGCATGCATGCACCGCCTTCACCACTTCCTGCAAAATTCACCACCGTAGTTTGGGTACCCAGCGCACAAATGACATGTTTTTCGTCCAAAAAAACCAAATGAGGAGCTTCAGGACACGTAATGAAAGGAAATCACGTCGCTAATAAAGACTGCGGATTAGTGCTTATCACCCGGACGTCCCGGACTGACATTGAAAGCTGGAGTAGGAGCATCGTTTCAGTTGGGCGCTTTAGCAGAGAAGATAAGGACCTGGTACGTGCGTGCGTGCGTGCATGCGAGGCTGGTGGCACGTCCCGGACGGAACGATCGAAAGCGATCGCTACTCGCAGCTGCGGACCCAACCCAAGCCAAGTTGCTTCAAGCTCGAAACGATCGAATAACTAACCCAAGTTGCTTCAAGTTTGCCTCGAAAAAAAAAAGTTGCTTGAAGCTCCGCAAGTGCCCCTGAAAAAGCAGTGGACCGGGCCGTTGATCTTTCGCGATCGGCCTATATCTAGGTTCGGACCGAATGAGTTTGGCCACGATTCCATCGCCATTTTTAGGCCTACCGGAGGACGCGAGACCTACTCCTCTGCGCACCAAATTGGCCTACGACGTCCCTGTCTCAAGTTAACAATGCCATTGCAGAGTAAGTTAACTAACAAACTAATTAACGGAGGCCTTCTAGAAGCACCATTATATATGCGCGATGTGATGCCTGATCGAGCTCTTGTTCCCGCGCTGCCATCTGCTGCGGTTACGTGCTAACAAACCAACTATGTACACCGGCTAGATTACAAAAGGTGGATTGGTCGTTGGTGCTACTAAACCCACCTATAAGCTGTACTAGAGAGCAGGCCACTGGATCCAGGTCCAGGGTATTAAACTGCCATCATCTCCCTTTTGAAGCTCAAAGCATGGTACCGGTGCAGCTGCTAATCTAGGCCGAATTACTCAGTAGGAGGACAAATGGCCACTTTCTGTTACCACTAGTACTAGACAAGGTGATTTAGCAGCTAAATTCTGGCTGGCGCCTCAACTGCACCCCAAATATAAGCCGGCACAGGCACTACGAAAGTGCGTGCTACAGCCCTGAACTGAACCCTGATTGTTCATTGGACAGAATAACAAATTGCAAGGTTGGTGGCCCGCCGTATCAAATCCGGCGAGGGGAGAGGAGGAGGAGGCCGCTGTGCCTGTGCGTGGGGCTCCGTCCTGCTTCTCGTCCAAACGGTGGGCGGAGGCGACGCACGGGTGGAGCGAGAGGCAGGCAGGCAGGCCTACCAGTGCTTATCGGTCCAGCTGGGCCTTGATTGGCCGCCGGGGCCCAGATGACAAAAAACTGAGACGACCGGGCCCCAGCCGCGCACACCATTTTTGCTTTGCCTGCCCCCACACATGCTGCTGCCAGCTGCGTGTCGTGTCGACCCCTTCCTTCCCTTCCCTTCCCTGCCATGGCAACGGCTCCACCGCTGCCCACTCCCGTCCCGTCGGCCGTTACGGCGATCTCTGTCGTCTTGCCCAGTCGCCGGTGCCCGTCGACTTGATGGATGATGGGGTGATTATCATATATCCTCCTCCTATCCTGCGCCGATAAACATCCTTATTACAGTGGCGCGTGCCGAGCTTTGCAACTGCCCCTGCCGGCCCGGCGCTGCTCCTGCCGGCTTCTGATTCTGATCGATGCTTCGCTCTACTGACTACTGCTAACGAAAAGTGCCCCGATGCTTTTCCTCCTTTTGTTTTTTTTCTAACAGTAGACCAGTAGATAGAGAGCGGGGGCATCCGTGATCGACAACCTCTGATTGCTGTACCTACCTACCAGTGGTTTCGGCGTATCCATGACACCCTGGCGATCGATACGGCGACGCCTACAAAAGCGTACCACGCTCTACTTGTGCGCCAGTATTAACAACGATCTCTCACCGGCTTGTGCGTGCGCCGACGCTCGTATAGTCGTCTGTACGTACGACGTGCCAAGGCTTCTTCTCCGGTGCCTACACCCGTCTTCAGAAACGTTCCATATGAGGCCGCTGCTCCTCAGCTCGGCTGCCTCGGACCCTGTACTAGTACAGACGGGGCAAGACGATCGGTAACATCGCTCGCACCGCCAGTGACAACAAAGCATCAAACGAGGTTGGATGGCTGTTACGTGCTGATGCGTTCAAGTATTGATGAGGATATATATGTATGAGACTGTTCTAGTAATGCGTACGTACACCAGGGAATGGATGGCTCAACGCCTCCACTCGTTTTATATCTATTTTGATGTTGTCTACTTGAAAGCTAGCTTCCTTTGTTCTGCTTATCGCTGGCAATGGCATCATACATATGAAAACAATGCAGGCGCTCATTTTCATGATTTTTTAAGGAAGTTATTCGTCATGATTAGGTGCTCAGTTTTATATCCCCAACTACTGCTAATGAGAGAGTCAGTGGAACAATGCGTGCATGGACCCCATTTGGCGATGTCAGTGTCCTTTTTCTCTACAAATTTAATCGATCACAATATATAAGACTCTGATAAAAAAGACACTCCATCACACACGAATAAACTCAACCCATACCATTTTGCAGGGAGTATTTCGATTCATATCTTTGACTGACAATTGAACAGTTCCCCGCAAAAAAAAGACAATTGAACAGTTAGTGTGTGGTTTATGTGATAAATAATAAATAAGCTCTTTGGGAACTAGGTTCATTTAATATGAATCCATTGACGTCAATTTTCTGCCACAAACAAAACTTTGTCTTTTTTTTTCAAAAAGGACACACATCAATTATAAAATTTCATCAAAAGCATAAAGCAATCAAACATAATGAAAATTACATCAAGGTTTTGTGGAACACTACCGGTGCCACAACGAGCCGTCGATACGTCATTGTCGCCACTTCCATACCGGAGCAGGCCTGACCATGTCGATAGCAATCGGAAAGTCCTCATGCACGTGCCCTAAGGGCTAGCGCCCCGAAGCAACAATCGCGTTAAACACTTGAATCGATCTGAAGAATCTGACATCAAATCCTACTCTCACTTATGCATGATGAGAAGCTCTAACCTCGCCGCCCTAAGGAGTTGACGAAAATCTACGTCAGAGCTCTATTTAATCTGTCCAAGCAGATGAATTTGTGGAGGATCGACACCGAAAGACTGACTCAAAAAGAAGCACTGCCATCCGTCTGAGATGCCCCTGCAAAGACTAAAACCCTAACCTATCTATTAGCTGGAGCCGAGGCGTCAGAATTCCCCTCCCTGCCAACGGCTGTCGGAGCGACAAACAGGAGGGAGCCGAATGCATGGGCTCGCCAGCGAGTTCTAGGGGAGGAAGGTTTTGCCCTAACCGCCTTGCGAGAGAGGAAAGAAAATGTAACAAAAAAGCTTTTTCTTTAATACGCATTACAAATAAACAGGAAGGATTGGTTAAGATAAGTATGTTGTCAGTTTTAATGTGGAAATCCAATTTGGCTTTTGGGAGCATATGCTCTTGCGTGTCAAAAAATATTTTTTTTTTGTAAATGTCAAAATAAATTGCAAAAAAATTAGATATGTTCATTGTCACACCCAAATGCTACCTGCAAAAGTTTAGGAGGAAAGCTTGAGCATTTTGACATGTGTGCAAAACAAATAAGTCGAACGCCAAACATTACCTCTAAATATTACACTTATTTGTTTCACCAATGAAGCACTATTATTCCATTTTGCACGAAATTTGTCAAGCACGTTTATTACACTAGCAAGAACATCTAAAACAAAGCAGAATTTTTGAATTTACTGTTCATTGAAGAGCATGTGCATCTCAAAGTCAAAATGGCCATCCCGTTTTAATGCAAGAATTTTGTAGAACTACTAACTCCGCACGATCATACAACATTTATACAATGTCCGCATTTTCATTTGAGCGAGAATATTTTTGACAAGTACTTCAAACATAACCAATGAATGATGTCATTCTTTTTGCGAGAAAACTTTTGATCTATTCATTTTCAATCATGGCAGTACAACGAACACCAGATATAATAAAATTACATTCAGATACATAGAACACCAAGCGATGACTACAAGTATTGAAGCGAACCAAAGGCGCGCCACCGCCATCGCCCCTCCCTCGCTGGAACCGGGCAAAACTTGTTGTAGACAGTTGGAAAGTCATCGTGTTAAGGCCCTATAGGATCAGCGCAGCAGAACAACAACCACCGCCGATTAAAAATAGCGTAGATCGGAAGGATTCAACTTGGAGAAACGTAGACGAACAACAACCAGATCCGAGCAAACCCATCAAGGATAGATCCGCCGGAAACACACCTCTACATGCCCACCGATGATACTAGACACATCATCAGGACGGGGACAAAGAGAACCTTATTCCGTCTTCAGAGAGCCACCGCCGTCTCGTTCTTCTGAGTAGGACACAAATCCTAACAAAACTCGATGGAACATCTAAAAATAGAGCCTTCCCGCTGGCAAGGCCGAGATCCACCGCGCCGCCATAATCCTAAGACCATCAGAGACGAGGTGGACCAGCTACGACGCCGGCGAAAGGTAGAGGAACCCTAAGCTTTCCTTGAATGAGGAGACGGCTACGTTCTGAAAAGATTGGATTCGCTTCGAGAGATACTTCAATGCCTTCTCGTCCAACTTGACCAATGAATGATGTCATTGAGATATACTATGTCTGGTCGTGTCCTTAATCTTTGTTTTCCGCGGCGCATTATCCTTCATAGAGTGGCATAATGTCTGGCGTAGAAGAAACAAATGGAGACGTTACTATGACAGAATAGACAATGACGCGTGCGAGTTCTGTTATTCTTTTCTGCAACTTGTCCCAATAATACAGACAGAGGACTGTGAATGAAAGGACTTCCCAACCAGAGATTAGATTATCCATGGACGTATCCTGGATTATCTTCTTTCGTGTGACATATTCATGGACTAAATGACTAATCAATGCACGTACAATCTTCTTCAGCATCACGGGTGGTATTTATCTAGCATCTTGTTAACCGGTGCACGTTAACACTTCAAGAATTGAGCATTTCTTTTCTGAAGTCGGGCTCCGGAGGATCTCGATTATAATTAAAATACAACAAGAGAAGAGTTGCCTGGTAAAACAGTCACAAGAACTCACACAAGGCAACACCGGACGACTTGGTCACCTACATGAACATACACACACCGCATCGTCATCGCTCCTCCATAAGCCAACGACTCCGACTTCATAATCAACTTGCACCAACGAAGTCCTCGTTGCAATGGAAGCCGAAACTCATGTTGGCCCATGTCAAACAGTCGAACAACGCCGAAGGTGCCCGGAATTGGGGTGGTAGAGGAGAGGGTTGAGAAAGGGGGATTTTTGCCGCGGAAATGGTGTGCCCAATGCACGGGCTCCGACGTATTTTTGGGTGGGCCGAGGATGTCGGAGTCCTATGTGGCTAGTGTGCGAACTCCCACAAAGCCACCTGATTTTCTTCGGTTTGCGAAAAAACGGACACCCGGACTGGTCCATGGACAAATACGGAACACTGTTGGATGGCTGGCGCCGTCTGAATAGCTCAGTTCGAACGCCATCTCCCCCAACGTGTTGCCTAGTACTGCCATGAGGGGCAGATTTTGCCATCCTGGAAACATATGAGGAAACAAACGTTGTTCGGCTAAACGATTGACCTTGTACGGCGCATCCATATCACCGTGAGGCGCATCAAAAGAGTTGAATACTAATTCCTCATCTTATGGGATCATGCCTTGCCCAACAATGGAAAAGGAACAATATTCCTTGTTGTAAGTTGTAGCAAGCCAATCACAGAGAGCATTGTTGAACATGATGCAACGGATGGACGTCATGGGCAACATGCCCATCTGCGAGCAACCTTATTTCTTTCATAGTCAAATCTCAAGCATTGTCTGACCAGTAAAGCATGATGCGCAAATTCTTGTTGAAAGAAAGGAAGAGTAAAAGATAAAACACAAAAAGGATAAGTTGGCATCTAGTCATTGGATATATAGGCCATAGGCCAATATATAAGAGGCTAAATAACACATAAAGTAGCTAAACAAAAAAATGCTATGAATATGGATGGTAAAAATGGCATTCATGTGATACTATGATATGGATGAAAAAAGGAAATGCAAATTTTCCATGAGGATTGACATGTGATACATTGAAAATTTCAACCACTGAACATGGCAATGTAAACCAAAAAGCACAAAAAATGTAATGTACTAACCTCTATTTCTAAATATAAGACATTTTTAATTCAATTTAAACTGCAAAAATGTCTTACATTTATGTACAAAGGGAGTATAAATCACATGGTTAGATAGCTAAAATTATGAGGTCAGGAAATTTGTACCTACTCATTCTTAGTCATCTACAAAGTTCAAAAACTTGACATTTACAAAATTATATAATTTACCACGCCTGTGAGAGCATATGAACATGACAACAACAAGAAAAAAATACAAAAAAATTGGCATGGAAAGGATAGCATTTGCCATGAGTGAAAGTGAACTGAAAGTAGATTTTCCGACACATGTATTAGAAGTGCAGATATGACAATTATAAATTACCAGGGATAGCATTTGCCACGAGTGACAAATGAAGCGAATGCATGTTTAGAAGTACATCACACGAGACTAGAAAATAGAGGACGCCTCAAGTTTTGGTACCTCCTTTCGAGGGCATTTGCCAACGGCAACCCCCTTCCTTCTCATGTCTACTAAATCATCATCAGCAGCAACAACAACTTGGCGATTCCTAACAATCGTGAACGATAATCTGTAGAAAAAAGGCACATGAGAAGCGCAGCAAAAAAGTATCGCTTCATTATGACGAGTTGGATGAAAAGAATAGAAAACAATGAACACAACAAATTATCGATTGATGCACAAATTTGAATGCGCAAAAATCAACCCCCCCCCACCGGGGAATTTCCTGTTGTCTACAAAAAAGAGCACTTCGAGCCCCCCACTCCAGGATTTGCCATGCATTTATGAAACACCACTCCCCCACCCCCTAGATTCGCCATGCATTTACGAAACATCGCTCCCCCCACCTCCCCCCCCCCCCCACGGCTCTATAATTTTTCAACATAATTACAAGAGTTGAATGAGCCTAACAAAATTGCATTGTACGCGGCAAAATACCCCACTAAACGAAAAGGCCCAACCATATTCAAGGAGAATCCTCTAGCGGATCTGCTGCGCACTTTAACAACAACAGATGTAATGACCCCCCCCCCACACACACACAAGGAACCATCACCCCAACCTCTTTCACTGTGCAAAACAAAAAATTCTCTGACATTTTAGATTCAGATAAATCCCCTTTATTTTTACATCTGAATGAAACACGACCAAAAAAAACGTCGTGTCTTGATGGTATATCTCAGGCAACAATCGCCCCAAGCCCACTTTGTATTTGTCATTTGTACGAAATTTTGAGAAAATGCATCATACCATGGAAAACCTTAGTCAACACCCCCCCTCCCAACCACCCCTAGACTTTTCCATCTATTATGGAAAAAATATGGCAACAATCGATGGAGCAATTTTATTTCACACATATGTGACGTTAATTCAAAGCACTTCCATTGATCACCACAGAACACACAAAAGGTTGCAAGGCTATTGCCTCAACCCATACCTTACCGAACTAGTCACACATGATGATCAGATCACACGAAGAACACGCCATGGGAATTGATTGATTGATAATATGTCTTACAATGAATGAAGTGTGCGGTGCACGACTACAAGTATGATCTAGTGGAAGATAAACTATGGTGATGATGCTGGCTATGGATATGGGAATGGCGGCGGCTAGGGTTGATAGAGATGGATGGGGATGACTCTGTTCTGGCTTCGCTCGCGGATGTTCTATTGGCATTTCGGCCTTGACCCCTTTATAAAAGTTGTTCAGGTGGACAAGAGGTCTCGATTTCCACACCATATGCTCGCTCATGGAGCAGTCGTGGTTGCATGGAACGCCGTCTTCTAATGCGCCTACTCTTAATTTCTTCTATCCCCTCATTCACTTCTTTCCATGTTCTCACTTGATTTCGCCTATATTTAGCCCGTTTTCTTTGAAACACAATAAAAAGAGAATTCATATAATCCAATGCATTCATTAGTCATTAATAGCATAAGCAGAACGAATATCTCGGTTTAACTAAAATATCTTAGTTTAAACAAAGCGTGATGAGTGTAAAAATATCACTCATCAATGTGGCAAAAAGTTCATCAAACATTAGCATGAAAACCCACACAACCGCCGGCCAAAAATTGGCATAGCCAACCCACTTCACACACCCGCAATGAGCCCCCCTTCTCGGAGTTGTCGTGGCCGCGTCATTGCCTCTGCCGCTACACCAAACCTCGGCACCACCGACAACAGTTGCAGCCAGCCCTGGGAGACACATCTGTCCCGACAATGCCCGTTTCTAACCCTCCATCCCCGTGTCGCCACGCCGTGAAAGGAGAAGAGATGGGCACAACGTCTGGCGAAACCGCTCAATCCCCTCGAATCCTATGCCCCTCATCAAAAACAAGAGAGAGCGTCAAGCAAGCGTATCTCGAAGCCTCTAGCAATGGATCGGCTGGAAATGGCGATTCCAACACCGGTATTTGACGGCGTGCAAACCGCCAAAGAAACTGGAGAGCCCCTGCGCGAATCGCTTGCATGCGGAGAGCAAGCAGGGGAGGAGCAGGGGGTTAGATAGGCCCGCGGCTCTCGCGTCGCCCGGAGTGGGCGACTCGGGGGCGACCAAACCCTAGCCTCCCGAGCCCCCTCTCTCATTCGCCTCCCCTTCCCCGCCGCCACCTGAGGGCGCCACCGGCCGCCGTGCGGCCCCCGTGAAGGTGGTGGCGAGGCCCTGCGGCCCTGCATCTGCGCAGGGAGCTCTGGTTGCTGGGGCGGCGACCCTGGATCTGGTGGGCGGCGCCGCTCTCTCCGGTGGAGGGCGCTGCGGGTGCTGGCCGTCCCTTCGGCAGTGCGGGCGGCGGTTGGACGGCGGAGGTGCCTCGTTGTTGCGGGCTGCTCCGATGGCTCCGCCAGATCGGATCTCCGCCCCCTTCCGTCTGCTCTGCATCCTCTTACCGGTCTGGATTCAGTGCGTCCGTGCTGCAAGATCTGGCCCCTGAGGTGCGGTGGAGGAAGCTTGGAATGGGGGAATCCCCTGGTCGATTCCGCATCAACCTCGACGACGGTGGTGCATCGGCTCCGAATCCCCTCCTCAGGGCGCATTGAGTTTCCCTCCCTCCACCTCCCGTCCCCTGTTTTTCCCCAGGTGAAAATCTAGGCTTTGGCCGGTCGTCGACGACGCTCCATCGTCGTGGTCCTCCTTGGAGGCGTCGGCTAGGGGTAGGGATTGGGTTGGGTGCTTGCAGTTCTTGGTTGGTGGTGGCTGCGGTGCAATGCTTGCTTGGGTTTCCGACCGTGGTGGAGATGTGGTGCTGTGCCCTGCTATCCTTCAGTTGTTGCTGCCCTGCCGCGCTCGTGCTCCGCTGGCCGGTTTATGGCATCCCCGTGTTGTGGGACGGCTTGGATGTAGAGGAGAATGGTTCTCCTTCTAGCATTTGCACGTCTGGGTTGTGGCACATCCAATGTTTTCCTCCCTGCAGGCACGATCCTCCTGTACACTGCTTGCTCGGTGCCCTGTGGATGTCTCTGTATTCGTTGTTCTGGTCTGCGAAGTACCTCCGACGGCTTGGTCTTGTTTGCTTTGTTCTGGCAAGTTTGCACTTTGGTCTGTCGAAGTGTGATCTCACTTGTAATCTTTCAGTTTTTCTCCAAGCTTTGCCTTCTAATAATCAGCACCATGTATCCTAGCCGGTTGATGGCTTCATTAATTTGAAGTCGGGCTTTATGCCTTTCATCTAAAAAAGAGCAGGGGGTTAAGGGGGCTCATTCGCATGGCTGTCTAAACGGACGAACAATTGCAATGCACTTGGCTCCGCTCCCCTTCATTGAGATTTGTGCGCCTCATCCAATGCCTAGCATTGCATTCGCTTGTAATCCATTGTGAATAACATTTTAGTCCTTTTGTCACCCCCCAAAGAGTTGGGAAAATCTCCATTGACGTAAGCCTGATACAACAACAACCCACTAAAGCCGCACATAGGTCCGTTGTTAAGAACTACTCCCTCCGGCCCTTACTACCCGTCGCGCAAACGGATGTATCTAGTACTAAAATATGTCTAGACACATCCATTTGAGCGATAAGTAACCTGGATCGGAGGGAGCAGTAATGACTCTCTCTCACAAAAGGAAATATAGTCATTAGCTACCTCAGCCGGGTTGAACGTTGCTCATGAGCGGGTTTGAAAGAAGTGAAGGAAAAGACCAAAAGCCGATCGTCAATGGCTGCTGCCTAGAGCTGTCGGCGCCATCGTCCTTCACTCGCACTCCCCGGCCCGTTTACATTGACCAGCCAGGAACGTGAGGTCAAACAGAACATGGCTTAGGCTAAAGAGATACTACAAACCAGGCAGACGACTCATAATCTTATCAACAACCCACCGTCGTCATGCGTGCGCGCCTACATGCATGCACGCGGCATGTCGACCGGCCAAAGCCAGCAAGTTTTTTGTGTAGGGGCTGAGTTGAGGGAGGCGTAAAGGTGAGAAGTTTGTTCTCTGTGCGATTCTGTGCTCGCGCTGAGTGCTCCGTAGAAAATCATATCCTGGCCGAGGCAAAAGCGGTCGCCGCCGGTTAATTAACGGGAGACGAGCAGAACGCGCACGTGAATCGGGTTTCCGGTGCCTGACCCGACCCCGTTCCTCGCACCTGCGCGAAATCTTTGTGTTGGTAGTATTCTCCATCGTGTGGAAGGCCAGTGTGACCTGCGATTTGCACTTTGCGCTCCTCGTCGTCGTCGTCTTCGTGGGCAGGCACGTTGCCCTTTCTGGTTGCTAAGCCAGGGGAGTGGAGGCTGCCGAACTGTCGTGTCGGCTCAGGATTCAAGGGGTCAAAACCCCTCAAATCAAAAGAAGAAGAAGAAAGGATTCAAGGGTCAAAATTCGAAAAGCCTTGGGCCGGCCGGCCGGCAGAGCGCCGGTAGGCGGCAGCTCGTGTCCTGTTGCGCGTAGGATCGTCGCCATCGGTAGAGTGACACGGGAATTTCGAGATGGTCCGCGATTTGGATGTGTCGGCGTGTCACTACGTACGTGTACCGTGTGCGTTAGGAGAGAAGAAACGCAAGTTCAAATTGCTAACAGTTGACGAAATGCTCCGGCTTGGGTTTGGGTATCGCCGAAAGGTCAACTCCGGCAGAAGGCTGGCCATGCCCTACTGGATCCAGCTAGAAGTGTTCAACGTGTGTGGAGGCACGTTGCGGGCGGTCGGAGCTCGCCGCGAGGTCGCATCCACCGCCAAGTTGCCATGATCAACAAAGAAAATTATTTCAGCTCATCCACTCTACTCCTTCTAGGAGGGAGTCAGCCAATTAGTTGGACGTTTGCCTCAAGGTACATGCTGCTTTGTGCTTGTTTCGAGTGGAACAGTATGCCTCAAGGAAGGAAAACTGCATTGTGTTTCCCTTGTGAAGCCTGCGTGGTCGAACATAATCTTTCCAGAGGCCTAAAGAAATGGACAAGAACAAAGATGTTGCGTGCTAGTAACGGCCATGCTCAGCCTCTCCCGAGCTCGACGGCCCGATCTTCTCCCGGTAAAGCAAAAAATGGCACTGCCACGGCATTCTCGTGTGCCCCATCTCATCCGTCCGTGCTTTACGGCCGGCCGTCAACGCAGAGGTCCTCGCTCTTATCCAGCCGCCGAACCCGTGGGCCGCGACACGATCCGATGATCAAAAACCAAAACACCTCGAGCTGACTCACCACACTCATCCAACTAGATTAACCCAACCTCCCATCCCCATCCGACGGCCAGCACGCCACGGCCCCCGCCCCGCCCTTCCAGCCATCTTCCCCGGCGCAATAATACATAACCAAAACCAGAGCAACATCATCATCACCGTCGTTAAAGTAAGCACATGTTGCATAACAATCACGACTAAAATAATTCCCGTGATACGACGTTCACAAACCCATAAAATAATACGTAGTATCAACACCGCGACACAGGGCGGATTCCTTCCTCCCAGCTCTCAAAGTCCCACCCAACCAGCGGCTTATTATTACATCGTCGGAGTAGTAATAACAAAAATCTCACTCCACTCCGTCCTGTCCGTTTATAAACCCCCCGCGCCCGCCCGCGTAATACCATTTCCGTCCGTCCGCCAAACCTTCCTCCTCTCCCAGGGAGCCTCCCAAGCGGCCACCGTGCGCACCGGAAATGGCCAAGCCGAGAGCGGTGGTGACCGCCGCCGCGCCGTCCACGTCCTACGCGTCGGCGTTCCTGCCGCCGCCCGCGTCGCCGTGCGACGGCGACCTGCTCCGCTCGCTGCACCGCCTGGCGCGCGACCTCTCGGCCGCCGACGCGCCCGCGCCCTTCCTGCGCGCCGCCTTCGCGTCCGTCTCGCGGCGCGCCAGGCTGCTCGCCGCCGCCTTCGACGACCTGCTGCTGTGCGCCGCGGGCGAGGGCGGCCTGCCGCGGTCGGCCTCGCTGTGCCTCCGCGAGGTGCTCCTCGTGCTGCAGCGCTTCAAGGCCGTCGTGGCCGACTGCGCCGCGCGGAGCCGCACGCTGCTGCTGCTGCAGTCCGACGAGACGGACGCCGAGCTGCGCGACCTGCACCACGACCTCGCCACGCTGCTCGACCTGCTGCCCGTCGTCGAGCTCGGCCTCGCCGACGACGTCATGGACCTCCTCGCCCTCGCCTCGCGCCAGTGCCGCCGCTGCGCGTCGGCCGCCGAGCCGGAGCCGGCGCTCAAGGCCACCGTGCTGTCGCTGATCGAGGAGATCGAGCGGGAGATCGTGCCGGAGCGGGAGAGGCTCGAGGAGATCCTGGAGGAGGTTGGCATCAACGACCCGGCCAGCTGCAGCGACGAGATCGAGAGCCTCGAGCGGGAGATCGGCGACCGGGCGTCCGAGAGATGGACTGCCGCCATGATCGCCCTCGTCGGCCTGCTCCGGTACGCCAAGTGCGTCCTGTTCAGTGCCACGCCCCGGCCGTCGGATTCCAAGGCGGACGTCGATGTCGAAGACGACGGGGAGTCGCCGGCGCCCCCGCCGGACCTCCGGTGCCCCATCTCCCTCGATCTAATGCGCGACCCCGTCGTCGCCGCTAGCGGTCAGACCTACGACCGCGAGTCGATCGACCGGTGGTTCAGCTCCGGCAAGTCAACGTGTCCCAAGACGGGGCAGGTCTTGGCCAATCTGGAGCTGGTGCCCAACAAGTCTCTCAAGAACCTCATCTCCAAGTGGTGCCGGGAGAACGGCGTGGCCATGGAGGTGTGCGAGGCCAGCAAGAGCGAGCAGGCCCAGGCGGTGGCCGCCAACAAGGCGGCGCTCGAGGTGGCGCGCATGACGGCGTCGTTTCTGGTGAAGAAGCTCTCCGTCTCATTCTCCCCCGACGCGGCCAACCGCGTCGTCCACGAGATCCGGCTGCTCTCCAAGTCCGGCTCAGACAACCGCGCGTTCGTCGGGGAGGCCGGCGCCGTGCCGATGCTGGTACCCCTGCTCTACTCCGAGGACGCCGGGCTCCAGCTCAACGCCGTGACCGCGCTGCTCAACCTCTCCATCCTCGAGGCCAACAAGAAGCGCATCATGCACGCCGACGGCGCCGTGGAGGCGGTGACCCACATCATGAGCTCCGGCACGACGTGGCGCGCCAAGGAGAACGCCGCGGCGGCCGTGCTCAGCTTGGCGTCTGTGCACACGTACCGCCGCAGGCTCGGCCGGAACCCGTCCGTCGTGGAAAAGCTGGTCCATCTCGTGCGCACCGGGCCCACGAGCACGAAGAAGGACGCGCTGGCGGCGCTGCTGTCGCTGGCGGGCGAGAGGGAGAACGTGGGGAAGCTGGTGGAAGCCGGCGTGGCCGAGGCGGCGCTGTCGGCCATCAGCGACGAGGAGACGGCCGCGGCGGTGCTGGCGGCATTGGCCAAGCGAGGGGGCGCGGAGGCGATCGTGAGCATCGACGGCGCGGTGGCGCGGCTCGTGGCCGAGATGCGGCGCGGCACGGAGTGGGCCCGGGAGTCGGCGACGGCGGCGCTGGTGCTGCTGTGCCGGCGGCTGGGCGCGCGGGCCGTGACGCAGGTGATGGGCGTGGCCGGCGTGGAGTGGGCGATCTGGGAGCTGATGGGCACCGGCACGGACCGCGCCAGGCGGAAGGCCGCGTCGCTGGGCAGGATCTGCCGGCGGTGGGCGGCCGCGTCCGCCGCCGACGGGGAGCGGGGCGCCGAGTGCCCCGCCTCCAGCGTGGTGCCGCCGGCCATGATGGCCTCCTAGGATGAATCAATCACGCTCTTCTTGTACAAACCAGAAGGTCCGATTAGGCAGGCTGTGTCACGATTCTTTGACGCGAGAGAGATAACAAAATGTGAGTGAGTGGTGTTGATCAGCAAACAACTGTGCATACGGAGCTCCGGCCGGCTCGGCTCGATGTAAAATCCCATCCGTTTGTATACCAAAATTTTACCCCGTTCTTCTTCTTGACACGAAATATACATGATACTACAAAAGTGAAACCGGTCTGCCTGATCTTTCTGACGTCTGAGCTACCGGTATTCGATTTTGGGGGGAAAGCAACCGTCTCCTCGCCGTGATTATTTAACGGAAGCAAGCAACTGGGACGCATTGGCGCTTCGTGGTTTTTGTTATCATTGGGTGGTTGATCGGTCCGTCCAATCCAACGCCCCCCTGGCCATGGCCAGAGAGTGATTGCGAGCGATGATTGGGACCAGCGGGCGGCCAGCCTTTCGCTCTGCCCCCATCTGCTGTCCGTCCAGGTTGTGTACGTAGTACGTGCTCCACTCCACGTGATTCGCGGCGGGAAAGGGAGGGAGAGGCGGAGGTTCTACTTCACGTCTGCAACGCAACGGCTCCGCACGGCAGCCAAAGGCGGGTGGCGGATGATCGATCGGTGCAACGAGTAGACGCCAAGATCTCCGCTCGACGGACGCGCTGGACCGGGCATGCGGCGCCGGCTTTTGGACCGCACCGGAGCGCGTCGCGCCGCGGGCGGCCGGTCGAGCGGCGAGCGTTCGTTGAAGTGGATGGCCGTCTTGTCGGGTCACCTGTGGACGCGCGTTCGTGTTTCCTCGTCGAGAAAGTGAAGGATCTGCGCTGTTCTGTTCTGTCCTTCTGGGTGCCCGAATTTGACCTCTGCACCACTCCGTTCCGACCGAAGTGGGGCTATCTGGGCACAGACTGGAAAGATGGTTTCACATTGTTTGGGATTTTCAAGTGAAGGAGGAAGCACGCGCCTTGCTTGCTTCCCCGTGAAGAGCGGACTCGGCTCCCCTGACGTACTGCAGGGTGCAATTGGGTCACTGACAGGTGGGCCAACTTGCTTTCGGGCCCACCTGTCAGTGGCCCAACTGCACCCTGCAGTACGTCAGAGGAGCCTCGTCCGTGAAGAGCTGTGAGAGCATCTACACCCAGACCTGACAAATCCATCCCCTATACGCACGCGAGCACGTCCGTGGACAGCGCCTGCCAACCCCTCATATATTGCACCACACATCCATATGTAATCCATACATTTCGATCATATGATACAAATTGTCCAAATTCAACAGTTCGAAACAAAGCAAAGCAAATCATAGTTTAACAAACCGGACACGCTAAAATAAAATCAATGTCCGAGGGTGACAGATAGCTTCGGATCACTCGTCCGGCGCCTGTTCCGAGCGGAATGCGTCGTGCTCCAGGCGGAATGCGTTCTGCTCGTTCTGCATCTGGGCTGCCTGGTCCGCCTGCATCGGGCTGCCTCCTCCGCCTGTATTCGTGCCGTAGCCGCCTTTGTCACCTCGTACTCCCTACGGTCGTTGATCTCGTTCTTCTTGTCCGCAAGCCACTTCTTCGCATGCTCATCCAAGAGGTCTCGTCCGCCATCATGATCCTCGCATCCTCCACGTCCCGTGCGAGTTGCAACCTCTCCTTCTCAAGCTCTATGTCACCAAATGTCTTGGCCTTCTCGAGTTTCCATTTGATCGCCGCCTCTTACTTCTCCAACTCGATCTTCTCCCTCTCAATTTAGAGCTTCTTCTCCGCCCTTTTCCAGTCCCACTCCTTTTGCGCATCCAACATGAGCTTGTACATATCCTCTTTGTTCTCCCTCGCCGAAAAATACCCGTCCATGTGGACGACATATTTGTAGTCGCGGCGTCACGGGAGGCACGTGTCTTCTCCCAGGTGTGTCCTATGACTTGACGGTTATCCTTTGGCACGGTGGCTTTTCCATTCGTCATGAAAATATCATCCTCTTCATCGTCCAACCCAATTGATTGGTTGGAGTTTGAGCCATCATTTCTCTTCTTGCAGGACTTGACATCCGCCACAAGTTGGTTCCACTTCGGCTTGCCATTCAATATGGTCCAACAATGGCTAAAAGCAAACGGCTTCTTCTCCACCTCGTGATACAAAGTAGCCGCCACCGCCTTCTAGCAAACAACATATGTATGAGTATGAGAATGCAAACACAAGGATCATACACAAATGACGACAAGATGAAGCAATTGAGCTTATGTGAGTTGCCACTCTCATCCCAGTTTGGTCATTTGTGAATAGTAGCCGATGTACTTGTTTACTTCCCCTTGAATGATCCCACAACGATGTTGAAGAGATGCCACATTGGCGGGTGGTCACGATAGGATGCAGCTCCACATACACCTTTTGTTTGTGATACTCCTCCTAAATTTTCTCCCAATACTTGTTGTCCTTTTGCTCGGTGCCGCATATTGGATCCATCATTGTCCGAAATGAACTAGTTGTCTATGCAAAAGTCTAATTGGACAGGAGCAAAGAAAACGTACCGACTCTTGTTCGGTCATTCCGTCGAACATGTCGAGGGCAGCTCGAGCACTGCCGGTGCCCGTGCTCATCTACGCCCGAAGGAGCTGCGGTGAGTCACATACGTCGACCGCCGGCATCTGCGTGGGCGGAAAGCTCTCTGAAATGGCCCAGCCGGCCATCGAATCCTCCTCTCTCCCAACGGGGTTCGGACGACGTAATCCGCGTCGACGCTCGGGTGGAAGGGGTGTAGGGTTCCGGGCGCGGCGGAGGAGACAACTGCTCCCACATGTCCGAACCTCCCTGTGACGCAGCCGCTGCCTTCCTCTTTTGCTATTGGCATCACCGCAACTTCCGGGCGACGTTCTCCACCATGAAAGTCGGAGCCGACGAAAGGACGCCAACGGACAAGGCGGACCGCGTCTCTGTCGCGGCGGTCTGGGACGGGCTGGACGCCATCTCCGACGGTGGATCAGGCCGGTGGTGGGGATTGAGAGTAAGGGTGGTGGACGGCGAGGGTTCGGGCGTGGGAACGGTTGGAGGGCGGCGGCAGGAGGAGGAAGGGATTGGTGGATTTGGTGCAATTTCCAATGAGGACGGGTTGTCTGGTCTGACGTGGCGGGTGTTCCCGGACGCGCCCGGGCGCCCTCATATCTGACCCATATTTAGGTTGTATATGAGAGGTGCCGGTCAAACAGGGCGCTTGAGACCCGTTTAAGGAGCCCGTCTGGGTCGAAATTTCGCGCCCGGACAGTTACCGGGTGGCCGCCCGGACGTATGAGACGGGTTTGAGGCGGCCGCGTGTGTAGATGCTCTCATGGTTGTGTGAAGCTACTGTTAGACTCTTTGGTGAAGGAAATATGCCCTAGAGGCAATAATAAAGTTATTATTTATTTCCTTATATCATGATAAATGTTTATTATTCATGCTAGAATTGTATTAACCGGAAACTTAGTACATGCGTGCATAGACAAACAGAATGTCACTAGTATGCCTCTACTTGACTAGCTCGTTGGTCAAAGATGGTTATGTTTCCTAACCATAGACATGAGTTGTCATTTGATAAATGAGATCACATCATTAGGAGAATGGTGTGATTGACTTGACCCATTCCGTTAGCTTAGCACTTGATCATTTAGTATGTTGCTATTGCTTTCTTCATGACTTATACATGTTCCTATGACTATGAGATTATGCAAGTCCCATTTACCGGAGGAACACTTTGTGTGCTACCAAATGTCACAACATAACTGGGTGATTATAAAGGTGCTCTACAGGTGTCTCCAAAGGTACTTGTTGAGTTGGCGTATTTCGAGATTAGGATTTGTCACTCCGATTGTCGGAGAGGTATCTCTGGGCCCACTCGGTAATGCACATCACTATAAGCCTTGCAAGCATTGTAACTAATGAGTTAGTTGCGGGATGATGTATTACGGAATGAGTAAAGAGAGTTTCTGGTAATGAGATTGAACTAGGTATTGAGATACCGACGATCGAATCTCGGGTAAGTAACATACCGATGACAAAGGGAACAACGTATGTTGTTATGCGGTTTGACCGATAAAGATCTTCGTAGAATATGTGGGAGCCAATATGAGCATCCAGGTTTCGCTTTTGGTTATTGACCGGAGACGTGTCTCGGTCATGTCTACATAGTTCTCGAACCCGTAGGGTCCACATGCTTAAAGTTCGGTGACGATCGGTATTATGAGTTTTTGTGTTTTGATGTACCGAAGGTAGTTCGGAGTCCCGAATATGATCATGGACATGATGAGGAGTCTCGAAATGGTTGAGGCGTAAAGATCGATATATTGGACGACCATGTTCGGACACCGAAAAGGTTCCGGAAGGTTTCGGACATATACCGGAGTACCGGGGGGTTACCGGAACCCCCCGGGGGCTTAATGGGCCTACATGGGCCTTAGTGGAAATAGAGGGCAGCAAGGGGAGTGTGGGCGCGCCCCCCAAAGGCCCAAACCGAATTGGTTTAGGGAAAGGGGGGCCGGCCCCCTCTTTCCTTCTCCTCCTCTCCCTTTCCTTCCCCCTCTCCTACTTCTACTAGGAAAAGGAGGATTCCTACTCCTAGTGGGAGTAGGACTCCCCCTCTTGGCACACCTCTCCCTGGCCGGCCGCCTCCTCACCTTGCTCCTTTATATACAGGGGCAGGGGGGCACCCCATAGACACAACAATTGATCATTTATCTCTTAGCCGTGTGCGGTGCCCCCTCCACCATAATCCACCTCGATCATATCGTAGCGGTGCTTAGGCGAAGCCCTGCATCGGTAACATCATCATCACCGTCACCACACCGTCGTGCTGACGAAACTCTCATGTGAAGCTTCCCTGGATCGGAACTTACGTGATGTCATTGAGTTGAACGTGTGCAGAACTCGGAGGTGCCATGCGTTCGGTACTTGGATCGGTCGGATCATGAAGACGTACGACTACATCAACTGCGTTGTGCTAACACTTCCGCATTCGTTCTACGAGGGTACATAGACACACTCTCTCCCTCTCGTTGCTATGCATCACCATGATCATGTGTGTGCGTAGGAATTTTTTTGAAATTATTACGTTCCCCAACATTTGGATCGGGTAGGGTTAGATCAGATCGGTCGTCCTACCTTTTTCCTGGCCGGATGAGCTGGAGCCGGAGGCCATGGTGGTGCTGTGGCGCACGGTGGTGATGGAAGAGAGTGGATGGCGGCGGCGGTGGAGCTTCCCATGAGCACCGCGCTAACCCTAGATCGATAGGGAGTGTTGGTAGGGTTTATGGCAGCGGTAAACGCCCCGGCCCCACCTCTGTTTATATAGCGTGGGTCACAGGGGCCCACCAACCATGGTTTGGTTGGGCGCCCCCGATCAAGGCGCGAGTCAGGAGCCCGTTCGACCCGTTGGGTTCGAACATGAGAGAGATCAACCTAACTTTCTCCCCCTTGATCTCAACTTTGCTTTTAACCTTATACTTTCTAGTTTATTTGTTTTACCACATATTGGTACATAGAGCATGTTTCATCGCCACAGCTTAATTGCCGATAGAATCATACAACTACAACACACGTTTTGTTTAGAAACAAATTCCGTTCCTTTTGGGCCTCTCATGATCCATGAATCGTAGGTTTCCCCTTAAACCCATGTCGACTAAGTGTTCCTTGAACACATTGGATGGTAAGTGATAACCCACAAGTATAGGGGATCGCAACAGTTTTCCAGGGTAGAGTATTCAACCCAAATTTATTGATTCAACACAAGGGGAGCCAAAGAATATTCTCAAGTATTAGCAGCTGAGTTGTCAGTTCAACCACACCTGGAAACTTAATATGTGCAGCAAGGTATTTAGTAGCAAAGTAATATGATAGTAGTGGTAATGGTAGAAAACGGCAACGATAGCAAAAGTAATGTTTTTGGTATTTTGTAGTGATTGTAACAATAGCAATGAAAAAGTAAATAAGCAAAGAAAAATATATGAAAAGCTCGTAGGCAATGGATCGGTGATAGAGAAGTATGCCGGATGTGGTTCATTATGTAACAGTCATAACCTAGGGTGACACAAAACTAGCTCCAATTCATCAATGTAATGTAGGCATGTATTCCGAATATAGTCATACGTGCTTATGGAAAAGAACTTGCATGACATCTTTTGTCCTACCCTCCCGTGCCAGCGGGGTCCTAGCGGAAACTAAGGGATATTAAGGCCACCTTTTAATAGAGTACCGGACCAAAGCATTAACACATAGTGAATACATGTACTCCTCAAACTACGGTCATCACCGGGAGTGGTCCTGATTATTGTCACTTTGGGGTTGCTGGATCATAACACATAGTAGGTGACTATAGACTTGCAAGATAGGATCAAGAACTCACATATATTCATGAAAACATAATAGATTCAGATATGAAATCACGGCACGGGGGCCCTATTGACAAGCATTAAGCATAGCAAAGTCATAACAACATCAATATCAGAACATAGTGGATACTAGGGATCAAACCCTAACAAAACTAACTCGATTACATGATAAATCTCATCCAACCCATCATCATCCAGCAAGCCTACGATGGAATTACTCACGAATGGCGGTGAGAATCATGAAATTGGTGATGGAGGATGGTTGATGATGACGATGGCGACGGATTCCCCTCTCTGGAGCCCCGAACGGACTCTAGATCAGCCCTCCCGAGAGAGTTTTGGGCTTGGCGGCGGCTCCGTATCATAAAACGTGATGAATCTTTCTCTTTGGTTTTTTTCTCTCCGAACACGAATACATAGAGTTGGAGTTGAGGTCGGAGGAGCTCCAGGGGGCCCACGAGGTAGGGGGGCGCGCCCCCACCCTCGTGGCTAGGGTGTGGCCCCCCTGGTCTTGATCTTTTGCCAGTATTTTTTATTATTTTCAAAAATAATCTCCGTGAAGTTTCAGGTCATTCCGAGAACTTTTGTTTCTGCACATAAATAACACCATGGCAATTCTGCTGAAAACAGCGTCAGTCCGGGTTAGTTCCATTCAAATCATGCAAGTTAGAGTCCAAAACAAGGGCAAAAGTGTTTGGAAAAGTAGATACGATGGAGAAGTATCAACTCCCCCAAGCTTAAACCTTTGCTTGTCCTCAAGCAATTCAGTTGATAAACTGAAAGTGATAAAGAAAAACTTTTACAAACTCTGTTTGCTCTTGTTGTTGTAAATATGTAAAGTCAACAATCAAGTTTTCAGCAAAGATTATAAACTAACCATATTCATAATAATGCTTAGGTCTCATGTTTACTCATGTCAATGGCATAATCAACTAGCGAGCAATAATAGTAAATCTCGGATGACAACACTTTTTCAAAACAATCATAATATGTTATAACAAGATGGTATCTCGCTAGCCCTTTCTGAGATCGCAAAACATAAATGTAGAACACCTTTAAAGATTAAGGACTGACTAGACATTGTAATTCATGGTAAAAGAGATCCAGTCAAGTCATACTCAATGTAAACTAATAGTAATGAATGCAAATGATAGAGGTGCTCTCCAGCGGGTGCTTTTTAATAAGAGGAGGATGACTCAGCATAAAAGTAAATAGATAGGCCCTTCGCAGAGGGAAGTAGGGATTTGTAGAGGTGCCAGAGCTCGGTTTTGAAATAGAGATGAATAATATTTTTAACGATATACTTTCATTGTCAACATAACAACCAAGAGATGGCAATATCTTCCATGCTACACACACTATAGGCGGTTCCCAAACAGAATGGTAAAGTTTATACTCGCCCTCCACCAACAAGCATCAATCCATGGCTTGCTCGAAACAATGAGTGCCTCCAACTAACAAGGGTCCCAGGGGGAGTTTTGTTTGCAATTATTTTGATTTGATTTGCATAAAGCATGGGACTGGGCATCCCAGTGACCAGCCATTTTCTCGTGAGTGAGGAGCGGAGTCCACTCCTCTTGAGAATAACCCGCCTAACATGGAAGATACAGACATCCCTAGTTGATACATGAGCTATCCGAGCATACAAAACAGAATATTTATTTGAAGGTTTAGAGTTTGGCACATACAAATTTACTTGGAACGGCAGGTAGATACCGCAAATGGGAAGGTATAGTGGACTCATATGGCATAATATTAGGGTTTATGGAATTGGATGCACACGCAGCATTCTGGCTTAGTACAAGTGAAGGCTAGCAAAAGACTGGGAAGCGACCAACTAGAGAGCGATAACAACCATGAACATGCATTAAAGTTAATGAATATTGAGTGCAAGCATGAGTAGGATATAATCCACCATGAACATAAATATCGTGAAGGCTATGTTGATTTTGTTTCAACTACATGCGTGAACATGTGCCAAGTCAAGTCACTTAAATCATTCAGAGGAGGATACCACCCTATCATACCACATCACAACCATTTTAATAGCATGTTGGCACGCAAGGTAAACCATTATAAGCTCCTAGCTAATTAAGCATGGCATAAGAAACTATGATCTCTAATTGTCATCGCAAACATGCTTATTCATAATAGGCTGAATCAAGAACGATGAACTAATCATATTTACAAAAACAAGAGAGGTTGAGTTCATACCAGCTTCTCCCATCTCAATCAGTCTGTCATATATCGTCATAATTGCCCTTCACTTGCACGACCGAATGATGTGAATAATAATAATAGTGCACGTGCATTGAACTAAGCTGGAATCTGCAAGCGTTCAATAAACAGGAGAAGACAAGGCAATATGGGATCTTTTGTCAGATCAACAATAATGCATATAAGAGTCACTTTAACAATTTAATCATGGTCTTCTCCTATCGACCCCCAAAGAAAAGAAAAGAAATAAAACTATTTACACGGGAAAGCTCCCAACTAGCAAAAAGAAGAACATGAAATATTTTTGGGTTTTCTTTTAAATTACTACTACAAGCATGGAAATTAATACTAGCTAAAAGTTACAACTAATTTTTTTGGTTTTTATTAAGGTTTATTAAACACACAAGAAGAAAGCATAAAAATAGAAAATAAACTGGCATGGATGATACAATGAAAAAGTATGAGCACCGACAAATAGCAATGAGTGTGTGAACGTGAATGTAATGTCAGTGGGAAATACGTACTCCCCCAAGCTTAGGCTTTTGGCCTAAGTTGGTCTATGACCACGGTTGGCCTGGCGGATATCCAAAGTAATAATTGGGGTCGTACTGCGAAGAATAAGACTCTGATTGCCACTGGTTGGCAATCATCTCCGGAACCCACTGGTAATTAGACTGTCGTGGAGGATCAACTTGTGGTTCCGACTCTGGCTCTGTAGCTGATGTAGGGTTCCGGTAGGCGTGAATAGCCTCCAACGAAACAAGGTACTTGCTGTTCGCGCTGGTCGTGGAGGAAGGCGGTGAGGCCTCTGCGATGCGAGACAGTTTATATTTGGGCCTCTTTGCTTCTTCATTTTGCTTTTTCTTTGAGCTTCGGCTCAATGAGCCCCTCTAAAATCTCTTCATTATTTTTTGAAAAATTATGAAATTTTTAGTAACTTCAAATAAAAGTGAACCAAACTCAACAATATTGATAGCAACTACTCCTACAAGTGCCTAGCCTATATCATGCATTAGAACTACTTGGAACCATATAAATTTGACATGCAAGCTCAAGAACAGGGTCACCTAAGCAGCAAAAATATGTAATGAATAAAGCACTAGAACAAAAACTAATTGGACCATTGGAGGAGTCACATACCAAGGAACAATCCCACAAAGCAGTTTTGTGAGAGGTGCCTTGAGCAAGGAGATCGAAAATCATAGCAAAAGGGGCTAGAACTCGTGCTTGAGCTGGATAATGGTGTTTGTGGGAGAAAGAAGGAGTGTGTGAGTGCAGAAATAAGTGGAGGACGGCCACCGTGGGCCCACGAGGCAGGGGGCGCGCCCAGGGGGTAGGGCGCGCCCTCCACCCTCGTGGCCAGGTGGATGCCCCCCTGCTGTGTTCTCAGTGCCAAATATTCTCAAATATTTTAGAAAAAATCATATTTAACTTTCAGGGCATTTGGAGAACTTTTATTTTCAGGGTATTTTTATATTGCACATATAATTCAGATAACAGACAGAAAATACTATTTTTACTTTATTTAATATAAATAACAGAAAGTAAAAGGAGGGCACAGAAGGTTGTGCTTTCTAACTTCATCCATCTCATGATCATCAAAAGGAATCCATTAACAAGGTTGATCAAGTCTTGTTAACAAACTCATTCCGAATAACATGGAACCGGAGAATTTTCGAATAACACTAGGTTACTTCAACAGGGATATGCACATCCCCAACAATAAGAATATCATATTTCTTCTTGACAGTAGGAAGAGAAAATTCAAAACCTCCAAAAATAATCGATGGAATTTTTCCAACCGAATTGATACTGTGGACTTGAGGTTGTTTCCTCGAAAAGTGTACCGTATGCTCATTACCATTAACATGAAAAGTGACATTGCCTTTGGTGCAATCAATAACAGCCCCTGCAGTATTCAAAAAGGGCCTTCCAAGAATAATATACATACTATCGTCCTCGGGAATATCAAGAATAACAAAGTCTGTTAAAATAGTAAAGTTTGCAACCACAACAGGCACATCCTCACAAATACCAACATGTATAGTTGTTGATTTATCAGCCATTTGCAAAGATATTTAAGTAGGTATCAACTTATTCAAATCAAGTCTACAATATAAAGAAAGAGGCATAACACTAACACCGGCTCCAAGATCACATAAAGCAGTTTTAACATAGTTTCTTTTAATGGAGCATGGTATAGTTGGTACTCCTGGATCTCCTAGTTTCTTTGGTATTCCACCCTTAAAAGTATAATTAGCAAGCATCGTGGAAATTTCAGCTTCCGGTATCTTTCTTTTATTTGTAACAATTTCTTTCATATACTTAGCATAAGGATTCATTTTGAGCATATCAGTTAATCGCATACGCAAAAAGATAGGTCTAATCATTTCAGCAAAGCGCTCAAAATCCTCATCTTCCTTTTTCTTGGATGGTTTGGGAGGAAAAGGCATGGGTTTTGAACCCATGGTTCTCTTTCTTTACCATGTTTCCTAGCAACAAAGTCTTTCTTGTCATAACGTTGATCCTTTGATTGTGGGTTATCAAGATCAGCAGCAGGTTCAATTTCTATATCATTATCATTCCTAGGTTGAACATTGATACTTCTCCATCGTATCTACTTTTCCAAACAATTTTGCCCTTGCTTTGGACTCTAACTTGCATGATTTGAATGGAACTAACCCGGACTGACGTTGTTTTCAGCAGAATTACCATGGTGTTATTTATGTGCAGAAACAAACGTTCTCGGAATGACCTGAAACTTCACGGAGCGAATTTTCAGAAAATATGAAAAATACCTGCAGAAGATGAAGGCCAGGGGTCCCACCACCTCTCCACGAGGGTGGGGGCGCGCCACCTACCTCGTGGGCCCCCTGTTGCCTCTCCGACTCCAACTCCAACTCCAACTCCAACTCCATACATTGTGTTTCGGGGAGAAAAAAATTAGGGAGAAGAAATCATCGGGTTTTACGATACGGAGCCGCCGCCAAGCCCTAAAACCTCTCAGGAGGGCTGATCTGGAGTCTGTTCGGGGCTCCGGAGAGGGGAATCCGTCGTCATCGTCATCATCAACCATCCTCCATCACCAATTTCATGATGCTCACCGCCGTGCGTGAGTAATTCCATCGTAGGCTTGCTGGACGGTGATGGGTTGAATGGGATCTATCATGTAATCGAGTTAGTTTTGTTAGGGTTTGATCCCTAGTGTCCACTATGTTCTGAGATTGATGTTGCTATGACTTTGCTATGCTTAATGCTTGTCACTAGGGCCTGAGTGCCATGATTTCAGATCTGAACCTATTATGTTCTCATCAATATATGAGTGTTCTTGATCCTATCTTGCAAGTCTATAGTCACCTATTATGTGTTATGATCCGTTAACCCCGAAGTGACAATAATCGGGATACTTACCGGTGATGACCGCAGTTTGAGGAGTTCATGTATTCATTATGTGTTAATGCTTTGTTCCGGTTCTCTATTAAAAGGAGGCCTTAATATCCCTTAGTTTCCGTAAGGACCCCGCTGCCACAGGAGGGTAGGATAAAAGATGTCATGCAAGTTCTTTTCCATAAGCACGTATGACTATATTCGGAATACATGCCTACATTATATCAATGAACTGGAGCTAGTTCTGTGTCACCCTAGGTTATGACTATTACATGATGAACCGCATCAGGCATAATTCTCCATCACCGATCCATTGCCTACGAGCTTTCCATATATTGTTCTTCGCTCATTTACTTTTCCCTTGCTATTGCTATCATCACTACAAAATACCAAAAACATTACTTTTACTACTGTTACCTTTTGTTACCGTTATCACTACTATCATATTACTTTGCTACTAAATACTTTGCTGCAGATATTAAGTTTCCAGGTGTGGTTGAATTGACAACTCAGCTACTAATACTTGAGAGTGTTCTTTGGCTCCCCTTGTGTCAAATCAATAAATTTGGGTTGAATACTTTACCCTCGAAAACTGTTGCGATCCCCTATACTTGTGGGTTATCAAGACTATTTTCTGGCGCCGTTGCCGGGGAGCATAGCTCTATTCTTTGAGTCACTTGGGATATATATATATATATCTGCTTATCATTATGAAGAACTTGAGAGATCCAAAAACCAAGATCTATCCCTCAACTACGAGGGGAGGTAAGGAACTGCCATCTAGCTCTACACTTGATTCACCTTCTGTTTTGAGTAAGCTTGCGACACCTACACCTGCTTCTGCTATTCGTTCTGATATGTCGCATGTTATTGATGATGCCACTTCTACTATGCATGATACTTATGACGAAACTACCTCTATGCCTGATACTACTGTGCCACTTAGTGATTTTCTTGATGAACAACTTGCTAGGGCTAGAGAGATTGAAAATATTGAATCTGATGATACTGATGAAAGTGATGATGAAGAATCACTTGTTATTCCTAAGGGTTATGTTTTTGATCAAGAAGCTTATTTAGCTATTTTAGCTTGCAAAAATAGAAATGAATTCAAAAGGTTATTAGCTAAATGGAGTAAGCAATCTCTAAATGCTAGAATGAAACCTGACCCTGCTTTTGCTACTTCACCTATCTTTGTTACTGATAAGGATTATGAATTCTCTGTTGATCCTGATATAATTACTTTGGTTGAATCTGATCCTTTTCATGGTTATGAATCCGAAACTGTTGTGGCACATCTTACTAAATTGAATGATATAGCCACCCTATTCACTACAGATGAGAGAACTCGTTACTTTTATATCCTTAAAATATTTCCGTTCTCATTAAAGGGTGATGCTAAGATATGGTTTAATTCTATTGATCCTGGTTGTGTGCGTAGTCCCCAAAATATGATTTATTACTTCTCTGCTAAATATTTCCCTGCTCATAAGAAACAAGCTGTCTTAAGGGATATATATAATTTTGTGCAAATTGAAGAAGAGAGTCTCCCACAAGCTTGGGGGAGGCTTCTCCAATTACTTAATGCTTTGCCTGATCACCCTCTTAAGAAAAATGAAATACTTGATATCTTTTATAATGGACTAACCGATGCTTCCAGAGATTACCTGGATAGTTGTGTTGGTTCTGTTTTCATGGAAAGAACACCGGATGAAGCTGAAATTCTATTGAATAATATGTTGACAAATGAAAATAATTGGACACTTCCTGAGCCTATTCCTAAACCAACCCCGAAGAAAAGGGATGTTCTATTTCTCAGTCCTGAAGATATGCAAGAGGCAAAGAAATCTATGAAAGAAAAAGGTATTAAAGCTGAAGATGTTAAGAATTTACCTCCTATTGAAGAAATACATGGTCTTAATTTACCGCCTGTTGAAGAAACATATAATCTTAATCCATTACCTATTGAAGAAACTCATGGTCTTGATAACCCGACACAGGTAGTAAAGGTAAATTCTCTCTGTAGATATGATAAAGCTGAAATCCCATTTACTAAATTTGCTAGCCCATGCTTAGATGAGTTTGATAAATTTATGGCTAAGCAAGAAGATTTTAATGCTTAGTTTGGTAGACAATTGAAATACAATTCAAATATGCTTGAACACTTGGGTGATTATATGGCTAATGTCAAAGGTGAACTTAAACTTATTAGTAAGCATGCTTCTATGGTTACCACTCAAGTAGAATAAGTACTTAAAGCTCAAAATGATTTGCTCAATGAATTGAATAGTAAAGATAATGATAATGTTGTTAGAGTGGCTACTAGAACTGGTAGAATGACTCAGGAACCTTTGTATCCTGAAGGCCACCCTAAGAGAATTGAGCAAGAATCTCAGAGAAATAATATAGATGTACCTAATTCTTCTAAAAAGAAGAAAAAGAAAAATGATAGGACTTTGCATGCTTCTAGTGATCCTATTGTTGAAACACCTGAGAATCCAAATGATATTTCTATTTTTGATGTTGAAACTCAATCTAGTAATGAACCTGAAACTAGTGATAATGTTAATAATAATGTTCATGATGATGCTCAACCTAGTAATGATAATGATATAGAAATTGAACCTGCTGTTGATCTTGATAACCCACAATTAAAGAATCAACATTATGATAAAAAAGACTTTGTTGCTAGGAAACATGGTACCGGAAGCTGAAATTTCCACCATGCTTGCTAATTACACTTTTAAAGGTGGAATCCAAAGAAACTAGGAGATCCAGGAGTACCAACTATACCATGCTCCATTAAGAGAAATTATGTTCAAACTGCTTTATGTGATCTCCGAGCCGGTGTTAGTGTTATGCCTCTCTCTTTATATCGTAGACTTGATTTGAATAAGTTTACACCTACTGAAATATGTTTGCAAATGGCTGATAAATCAACTGCTATACCTGTCGGTATTTGTGAGGATGTGCATGTTGTAGTTGCAAACGTTACTATTTTAACGGACTTTGTTATTCTTGATATTCCCGAGGATGATAGTATGTTTATTATTATTATTGGAAGACCCTTTTTGAATACTGCAGGGGCCGTTATTGATTGCACTAAAGGCAATGTCACTTTTCATGTTAATGGTAATAAGCATAGTATCAATTCTATTGGAAAAATTCCATCGATTATATTTGGAGGTTTTGAATTTCCTCTTCCTGCTGT
The DNA here is from genome assembly GCF_018294505.1 of Triticum aestivum. Lineage (NCBI taxonomy): Eukaryota > Viridiplantae > Streptophyta > Magnoliopsida > Poales > Poaceae > Triticum > Triticum aestivum. Next base: position 595,436,483 of record NC_057800.1, on the reverse strand, counting down.
CAAGAAGAAATATGATATTCTTATTATTGGGGATGTGCATATCCCCGTTGAGGTAACATAGTGTTATTCGAAATTTCTCCGGTTCCATGTTATTCGGAATGTGTTCATTAACAAGACTTGATCAACCTTGTTAGTGGATTCCTTCTGATGATCATGAGATGGATGAAACTAGAAGGCACAACCTTCTGTACCCCACTTTTACTTTCCGTTATTTATATTAAATAAAATAAAAATAAATATTATTCTGTCTGTTATCTGATTACCCGTGCAATATAAAAATACCCCGAAAATAAAAGTTCTCCAAATGCCCTGAAATTTAAATATGATTTTTTCCGGAATATTTAAGAATATTCGGCACTGAGAACACAGCAGGGGGTCAACCACCTGCCCACGAGGGTGGAGGGCGCGCCCTACCGCCCTGGGCGCGCCCCCTACCTCGTGGGCTCACGGTGGCCCTCCTCCACTTATCCTTTCACCCATACACTCCTTCTTCCTCCCCCAAACATGAATATCCAGCTCAAGCACGAGTTCTAGCTCACTTTGCTGCCATTTTCGATCTTCTTGCTCAAAGCACCTCTCATAAAACTGCTTGGGGAGATTGTTCCTTGGTATGTGACTCCTCCATTGGTCCAATTAGTTTTTGTTCTAGTGCTTTATTCATTGCAAATTTTTGCTGCTTAGGTGACCCTGTTCTTGAGCTTGCATGTCAAATTTATATGGTTCCAAGTAGTTTTGACGCATGATATAGGCTCTAGGCACTTGTAGGAGTAGTTGTTATCAATATTATTGAGTTTGGTTTACTTTTATTTTGAAGTTACTAAAAACTTCAGAATTTTTCAAAAAATAATGAGGAGACTTTTGAGGGGTTCATCGAGCCAAAGCTCGAAGGAAAAGGCACCGAAGCCTAAGTATAATCTGTCGCGCACCACGGAGGTTCGGGCGTGTGAATGGCCTTCCAAGGATTTCTTGAGAGCAGCCGGGATTTATGAAGATTTTCATGAATTGGCTAAGAATGCAGGCCTTACTGCTTTCCTCCATGACCAGTGCGATTAGTATCTCTTACTCACAAATATCTTTGTGCAAAACTTTCATTTCCATTCTAGGAGCTCACCACCTACGGTGGAGTTTTATTTATATGATGAGCATAAGGAGATGTCACTTTATGATTTTTGTCGGGTTTGTTTAGTCCCTTTTGAGAGCAAGACAGAAGAACCACATCGCAATGATGTGGAGGGGTTTATTGATACTATCGCTGTAGGGGAAACAAGGAAGGTTTCTGATGCACGAATCACTAGCATACATTTTCCTGTTTTACGTTATTTTGCATTATTTGCTAGTCGTTGCTTAATTGGTCGCGGAAACTGTGGAAACCCTAGTATCCCTGATATTATTATTTTGCTCCACGGTTTATATGGTGATAACTCCGTTAGTATGGGCGGCATTATTGCCAAACGATTAAGTCTGAACCGTACAAAGGGCCCCATCTTTGGAGGCATTTATGCTTCACGCCTAGCTGCACATTTTAACATACCTATTAGGTATTATGAGAAGGAAGAAAAAGTGCTGCCTCGTGTTTATCTAGATTATAAAAGTATGGTGGCACATGATTTTATTGTTAAGAATAGGGAAGGAGAGCTTAAATATCAATTGTTCTTTAACAAACATCATCATGAGACTATTACCCTGCCTGCTCCTTCTTTGTATAATTTATCTTCAGGCACATACCTTGTTCCGTTGAAGGCTATTCACGCCTACCGGAACCCTGCACCAGCTACAGAGCCAGAGCCGGAACCACAAGTTGATCCTCCACGACAGTCTAATTACTAGTGGGATCCGAAGATGATTTTCAGCCAGTGGCAATCGGAGTCTTCCTCTTCTTCTTCTCAGTACGACCCCAACTACTATTATGGATATCCGCCAGGCCATCCGTGGCCATAGACCAACTTAGGCCAAAAGCCTAAGCTTGGGGTAGTATGTATTTCCCACCGACATTACATTTATGTTCACACACTCATTGCTAGATGTCGGTGGTCATACTTTTTCATTGTATCATCCATGCTAGTTTATTTTCCTTTTTTATGCTTTCTTCGTGTGTGTTTAATAAACCTTAAGAAAAAAACCAAAAAAATTAGTTGTAGCTTTTAGTTAGTTTACTTTCCATGCTTGTAGTAGCAATTAAATAGAAAACCCAAAAATATTTCCTGTTCTTATTTTGCTTGTTGGGAGCTTTCCCATGTAAATAGTTTTATTTCTTTTCTTTGGGGGTTGATAGGAGAAGACCATAATTAAATTGTTGAAGTGTCTCTTATATGCATTATTGTTGATCTGACAAAAGAGCCCATATTGCCGTGTATTCTCCTGTTTATTGAATGCCTGCAGATTCCAGCTTAGTCCAATGCACGCGCACTATTATTAATTCACATCATTTGATCGTGCAAGTGAAGGGCAATTATGACGATATATGACGGACTGATTGAGATGGGAGAAGCTGGTATGAACTCGACCTCTCTTGTTTTTGTAAATATGATTAGTTCATCGTTCCTGATTCAGCCTATTATGAATAAACATGTTTGCGATGACAATTAGAGATCATAGTTTTTTATGCCATGCTTAATTATCTAGGAGCTTATAATGGTTTACCTTGCGTGCCAACATGCTATTAAAATGGTTGTGATGTGGTATGATAGGGTGGTATCCTCCTCTGAATGATGTAAGTGACTTGACTTGGCACATGTTCACGCATGTAGTTGAAACAAAATCAACATAGCCTTCACGATATTTATGTTCATGGTGGATTATATCCTACTCATGCTTGCACTCAATATTCATTAACTTTAATGCATGTTCATGGTTGTTATCGCTCTCTAGTTGGTCGCTTCCCAGTGTTTTGCTAGCCTTCACTTGTACTAAGCCGGAATGCTGCGTGTGCATCCAATTCCATAAACCCCAATATTATGCCATATGAGTCCACTATACCTTCCCATTTGCCGTATCTACCTGCCGTTCCAAGTAAATTTATATGTGCCAAACTCTAAACCTTCAAATAAATATTCTGTTTTGTATGATCGAATAGCTCATGTATCAACTAGGGATGTCTGTATCTTCCATGTTAGGCGGGTTATTCTCAAGAGGAGTGGACTCCGCTCCTCACTCACGAGAAAACGGCTGGTCACTGGGATGCCCAGTCCCATGCTTTATGCAAATCAAATCAAAATAATTGCAAACAAAACTCCCCCTGGGACTCTTGTTAGTTGGAGGCACTCGTTGTTTCGAGCAAGCCATGGATTGATGCTTGTTGGTAGAGGGGGAGTATAAACTTTACCATTCTGTTTGGGAACCGCCTATAGTGTGTGTAGCATGGAAGATATTGCCATCTCTTGGTTGTTATGTTGACAATGAAAGTATACCGTTCAAAATATTATTCATCTCTATTTCAAAACCGAGCTCTGGCACCTCTATAAATCCCTGCTTCCCTCTGCGAAGGGCCTATCTATTTACTTTTATGCTGAGTCATCATTCTCTTATTAAAAAGCACCAGTTGGAGAGCACCGCTATCATTTGCATTCATTACTGTTAGTTTACATTGAGTATGACTTGACTGGATCTCTTTTACCATGAATTACAATGTCTAGTCAGTCCTTGGTCTTTAAAGGAGCTCTGCATTTATGTTTTGCGGTCTCAAAAAGGGCTAGCGAGATACCATCTTGTTATATCATATTATGATTGTTTCGAGAAAGTGTTGTCATCCGAGATTTATTATTATGGCTCGCTAGTTGATTATGCTATTGATATGAGTAAACTTGAGACCTATGCGTTATTGCAAATGTGGTTAGTTATAATCTTTACTGAAAACTTGAATGCTAGCTTTACATATTTACAACAACAAGAGCAAACAGAGTTTGTAAAAGTTTTTCTTTATCACTTTCAGTTTGTCAACTGAATTGCTTGAGGACAAGCAAAGGTTTAAGCTTGGGGGAGTTGATACGTCTCCGGCGTATCTACTTTTCCAAACACTTTTGCCCTTGTTTTGGACTCTAACTTGCATGATTTGAATGGAACTAACCCGGACTGACGCTGTTTTCAGCAGAATTACCATGGTGTTATTTATGTGCAGAAACAAACGTTCTCGGAATGACCTGAAACTTCACGGAGCGACTTTTCAGAAAATATGAAAAATACCTGCAAAAGATGAAGGCCAGGGGGCCCACCACCTCTCCACGAGGGTGGGGGGCGCGCCTGCCCCCCGAAGGCACGCCCCCTACCTTGTGGGCCCCCTGTTGCCTCTCCGACTCCAACTCCAACTCCCTATATTGTGTTTCGGGGAGAAAAAAATCAGGGAGAAGAAATCATCGTGTTTTACGATACGGAGCCGCCGCCAAGCCCTAAAACCTCTCGGGAGGGCTGATCTGGAGTCCGTTCGGGGCTCTGGAAAGGGGAATCCGTCGCCATCGTCATCATCAACCATCTTCCATCCCAAGTTTCATGATGCTCACCACCGTGCGTGAGTAATTCCATCGTAGGCTTGCTGGACGGTGATGGGTTGGATGGGATCTATCATGTAATCGAGTTAGTTTTGTTAGGGTTTGATCCCTAGTGCCCACTATGTTCTGAGATTGATGTTGCTATGACTTTGCTATGCTTAATGCTTGTCACTAGGGCCCGAGTGCCATGATTTCAGATCTGAACCTATTATGTTTTCATAAATATATGAGTGTTCTTGATCCTATCTTGCAAGTCTATAGTCACCTATTATGTGTTATGATCCGTTAACCCCGAAGTGACAATAATCGGGATACTTACCGGTGATGACCGTAGTTTGAGGAGTCCATGTATTCACTATGTGTTAATGCTTTGTTCCGGTTCTCTATTAAAAGGAGGCCTTAATATCCCTTAGTTTCCGTAAGGACCCCGCTGCCACGGGAGGGTAGGACAAAAGATGTCATGCAAGTTCTTTTCCGTAAGCACGTATGACTATATTCGGAATACATGCCTACATTATATCAATGAATTGGAGCTAGTTCTATGTCACCCTAGGTTATGACTGTTACATGATGAACCGCATCCGGCATAATTCTCCATCACCGATCCATTGCCTACGAGCTTTCCATATATTGTTCTTCGCTTATTTACTTTTCCGTTGCTATTGCTATCATCACTACAAAATACCAAAAACATTACTTTTACTACTGTTACCTTTTGTTACCGTTATCACTACTATCATATTACTTTGCTACTAAATACTTTGCTGCAGATATTAAGTTTCCTGGTGTGGTTGAATTGACAACTCAGCTGCTAATACTTGAGAGTATTCTTTGGCTCCCCTTGTGTCGAATCAATAAATTTGGGTTGAATACTTTACCCTCGAAAACTGTTGCGATCCCCTATACCTGTGGGTTATCAAACATCAACATGAACATTATTATTAACATTATCACTAGGTTCATGTTCATTACCAGGTTGCGTTTCAACATCAGAAATAGAAATATCATTTGGATTCTCAGGTGTTTCAGCAATAGGTTCACTAGAAGCATGCAAAGTCCTGTCATTTTTCTTTTTCTTCCTTTTAGAAGGACTAGGTGCATCTATATTATTTCTCTGAGAATCTTGCCCAATTCTCTTAGGGTGGCCTTCAGGATACAAAGGTTCCTGAGTCATTTTACATGTTCTAGTAGCCACTCTAACAGCATACTTGTCAGTGTCAAAACCGGCGGATCTTGGGTAGGGGGTCCCGAACTGTGCGTCTAAGGCGGATGGTAACAGGAGGCGGGGGACACGATGTTTACCCAGGTTCGGGCCCTCTCGATGGAGGTAATACCCTACTTCCTGCTTGATTGATCTTGATGATATGAGTATTACAAGAGTTGATCTACCACGAGATCGTAGAGGCTAAACCCTAGAAGCTAGCCTATGATATGATTGTTGTTATCCTACGGACTAAACCCTCCGGTTTATATAGACACCGGAGGGGGCTAGGCTTACACAGAGTAGGTTACAAAGGAGGAGATCTACATATCCGTATTGCCAAGCTTGCCTTCCACACCAAGGAAAGTCCCACCCGGACACGGGACGAAGTCTTCAATCTTGTATCTTCATAGTCCAACAGTCCGGCCAAAGGATATAGTCCGGCTGTTCGAAGACCCCCTGATCCAGGACTCCCTCAGTAGCCCCTGAACCAGGCTTCAATGACGATGAGTCCGGCGCGCAGATTTGTCTTCGGCATTGCAAGGCGGGTTCTTCCTCCGAATACTCCATAGAAGATTTTGAACACAAGGATAGTGTCCGACTCTGCAAAACAAGTTCCACATACCACCGTAGAGAGAATAATATCTCCACAAATCTAATATGGTGACACGTTTAGCAACATGTCATCATGCCATGGCCCGGTCATTATTCAAACCGTTTTTCTCAACCAGCACTGCACAAATCACGAGGCAGTTTTCTTGACACGTCTTGTCGAAGCAGCGATTGTGTCCCCCTTATTACGGGATTCTCATCAATACGGACGTGAGTAACCCAATCGTGCCCATTGGTATGACTCCTTGATTTTAGGCAAGTCCCAAACGGCTACGAGGAGGACGCTTGATATTCACCCTCTTTATAAAGAGGCCAAGGCCTGTCCTTTTTTCCCTCTCGTACTCAATCGAATCCTTCCCCCTCCTCGAGTTCCAACACCCAAGGCTCAGGTCAGGCGCTTCGGACCTTGAACCATGTCCGGATCCAACCTTCAAGGCCAGAGGAAGACATCCAGAAGCTAAGAGAGGCCAGGTATTTGACCTTCGAAATCTCGCACATGCTGCCTGATCGAGGGCAGGTCATTCCCACTCCCGAACCCGGCGAGAGCGTTGTATTCGTCTCTTACTTCCTTCGAGGGCTAGACCTCACTCTGGATCCCTTTGTTAGGGGGCTCATGTTCTATTATGGGCTGGATTTCCATGACCTGGCCCCGGATTCCATCCTTCACATCTCGTTGTTCATCGTCGTGTGTGAGGCCTTCCTCCACATTACCCCACACTTCGGCCTATGGCTCAAAACTTTCAATGTGAAGCCGAAGATGATTGAGGGGCGACACGCAGAGTGCGGAGGTGCTGTAATAAGCAAAGGCGCCGATGTTTCGTGGCCAAAAGGTTCCTTCCCGGAGGTGTCCAGTTTATGGCAACGGGAGTGGTTTTATATCACAGCTCCCCGGGGTACCAAGTGGGTGGCCGCCCCTGCCTTTCGTTCGCCCCCCTGCCACAACTAACATCATGGATCAACAAGGGGCTGGACTAGGGGCCAGTAAATGATGTGCCGATATTGCAGAGTCGCATCCGAGATATCCTCGAGAGAGATGTCAGTCTGGTCACGGTAATGCAAGTCATGCTAGTTCGTCGAGTCCCGCCTTGCAAACATTGACCCCTCCGTATGTGGGAATTCAACCCGGAAGGACCGCGAACTATTCAGCACTTCCTCGGAATGACGCTCGAAGAGATGTACAAATTGTTCTTTGGACCACAAATAAAGTGTCCGGACACCATCGAGGATGCGGGTCTGAGCTGTAATCGCCCAGATACCCAAGTAAGTAATCCCGTGGCCGAACACGCTATCTTTTTATTTATCACAACATCATTCTGAAAAGTCGCTCTTTGACTAGGACTGGGTAACAAAGGCGAAGATGATCAGGTGTTCGGCCCCCTTCCCGAAGGCTCGGCCGATCTAGTACTAGCTAGAATGCTCGAGCCGGCGCCTTATCAGGCGCCCTCAGTGGAAGATAAAGGGGGGAATAAAGAGGCTGAAAGCAGGCCTCACTCATTATTCATCAGAACCGGGGGAATTAGCGCCTCCACGAAGGAGGATAACCAGGGAGAAGAATCTGAAATTCACTCTCCCCAAGGAAGGAAGAGGACCACCTTTGAAGACCCGGAAACAAAGGTTTCCAAACGGGGGAAGAAATCTTCGCCAGAGGGTCCTGCCTCCGAGGGTACTCTTGCCGCACAGTGCCCGCAAGGGGATCATCCCTCTACCGAGCTGTAAGTAAACAAAAAGTACCTAATAGTAAAAATATCCTACATTACTTCTGAAGACAATAATTGAAGCATATATCATGTAGTTCGGATCGTAGCCCTTCTCGACAGAGTTCGTCTTCAAGGGATCTTCTTCCGAAGATGATGAAGAGCGAAACACCTCCCCATGCCACCCCGCCTCATGAGGCGGGCGACCCTGAAGTGTCGTCGCGGAGGGTTCCTCCTGATCCGCCAAGGCCAGAGGGTAATCCTTCGGCCACCCGAAGTCCTCGGTATTCGGCTCCTAAAGAGATCAACAGAAAGAGTCCGGAACCGTCCGGTGTGCGATCGGACGCACTGAAGGATCTTCTGGAGCAAGCGGCCATCTCAGAAGCGCATCGTACGATAATGGGTACGGTGATTGAGAGGATTTCATCCGCCGAAAGCGGGTTGCATGAAGCTTTTATGAGTCTGCTAAAAGGCTTTGAGGTACGTGAAATAGTGTATGTTTTTGATAGTACTGTACACGTTAGGTGTGCCCTATGCAGATAGTAGCCCCTGAGACTCTGGTTGCCGTCGAGGACGATGACAACAGAGGATCATAGTCCCAGGTAATAATCAGGCCGCCTTCATGTGCAGGTGGCTGAAGGTCCGGTGGCTAGCCGGACTGGTGAGTTTGCTGAGCTGAAGCGGCAACTTGATGCGGCAGATGCCGACATCATGCTTGTCAACAAGCGGCTCGATGAGGTACAGGGTATGTAATTTCTCCGGTGATCGACACATAGTAAGAGGAGCATGATGCTAGTATCTTGTCAGGACCCCGATTCCAAGCCACATCGATCTAGCCGGTAACACCTCATATCACTTTGCGGCCTCACGACGGTATCCCACGGGTGTCGCCTTACCATGGCCTGGGACCGTTTGCGCCTTTTGGCTCACGTATATGATAGTGTCGCTAGCATCCATATGACAGAGAACCCGGGCCGACATGGCTAGTCGTGAACCCAAAGCGGCACAGACCTATGGAGACAGGCATACATGAATCACATCGAGCATGTCGGTCATCAGCGAGTGATTCCCGGCTGTAGCACTGGGCTAATAGGGCTCCGGGGAACCCGGGCCGTAGCAGGCTAGGCAGGACTCCGGAAGTCACCGCGTGACATTTCCCCGAAGGGACAGACATAGGAACGATGTGAAACACATGCCGGCCAGTCAAGTGTCCTAAGCAGTAGTGCTGGGCTAGCAGGACTCCGGTGAACCGGGCTGTAGCGGACTACTATGGCTCAAGGAACACTAGACTACATTTCCCCATAAGAAAGGCTGCCAAGGATAAACAACTAGATTGTCGGATCCCACCCATACCAAGCATTTAAATCATACATACAATATGCCCGATATGAGTACATACAACATCGCATCACAACAAAACTCTACAACTCAAGTACTTTATTTAAAGGCTCCAAAGAGCCATACATAACATGTTCATACAGATAGGGGTCACAAGACTCGACACTCAAGTCATACAATCATACAAGCACAAGCGGAAGCAACTAGTCTGAGTACAGACACTAGAAAGAAAGAAGGCTTCCCGAAGCCTGTCTATCTACATAGGGCCCTCCATGGCCAGGATCACCACCTGGGTGGCTAGTCACTTGTCGACGTCAAGGTCTACATAGAACCCATCGAAGGGGGCGTTGTTGTCGTCTGAAAACAGTAATTAAGCAAACATGAGTACAAAGGTACTCAACAAGTCTTACAACAGAACCTACTATACATGCTCATTCTCAAGAAGGTGGTGGGGTTATTGCAGCAAGCCAGCTTTGACTCTTGGCTAAGCTATCCTACGGAACTCCACTAGTAAAATAGTTTTCGCACACGAGTCCACTACTCACCAACACAATACTCCACCGGGGATCCTCCCTCGTCATCCTACGAGAGGGCCATCCTCGGTACTCACACTTATCTTGAGTCTTTTAGTAGTATCCATTAACTTGTCTATGAACTGTATAGGCAACCAAGTAGTCCTTTACCACGGATGCGGCTATTCGAATAGTTTTATACTCTGCAGGGGTGTACTTCGTCACACATGTTTCCACCACTTAGCGTCTGCACACGACATGTGCTCGGCAGACTTCAGGCGAAAACCAACGTGGGTGTAGACCACGACCTGACTAACCTCACAAGTATCTAGTCCAGGTTTATCGCCTATTCAGGTTCCATCCACAAGGAAATCCGGCCGGGGTGTCCTCAGCGGCCCCGAACAATGTGTACAGAGTCCCGAGACGCCAAACGGGCGCCCGACATACCCGGCCACAGTGTATCTACCGCATCATAGCCCACCCCTAGGGTCAGCGCTACGCACGGCCGCCAACACATAACCTACAAACACCAGAAACTAGTTGCAACTCCTGGACAGAGGACGAGAGGGGTCAGTAAGTCGAGCGGGGTCATATTTCAGGGCCCAATGTGTGGTAGTAGCTGAATCTTAAATCACGCATACAGATCTCAGTTCTTATGGACGGTCTCAATGAAACAACCCACCATGTACTCCTACATGGCCTCTCATTGATACCTTTACCAAAACATGTTCAACACATCCCTCACATTACCGACATAATCATATCACTCTAGCCCATCACCCAGATGAACCAGACCTGACACAACTCTAAGCATAGCAGGCATAGCAAGGTAGGAATCACATACATGGCTCAAACAACTCCTACACATGCTAGTGGGTTTCATCTAGTTACTGTGGCAATGACAGGTCATGCAGAGGATAAGGGTTCAACTACCGTAGCACACAGCAGTTTGAATCGCGTTGTCTTAATGCAGTAAACAAGAGCAGAAGCGAGAACATGGTTTTGTATCGGAATGATCAATGGGTTGCTTGCCTGTTGTAGTGGTAGTAGGGTACTGCCCTTCAGACGGATACTCGGGGTTATCCTCGGAGGCAGAACCTACCACGAAAGACACACCGAACATAATCAACACATGGCAATATGCAACAATATGATGCATGCTATGACATGGCAAGATGAAAGTGTCTTGGCCTAATGCAAGCTAAAACAGAAGGGGATGAACTCATTTGAATCAAAGATTCAAATATTAGCTCATTAAACATGGCCTTATTAGTGCATAACCTTATCCTGTTTAAACAGCAAGGTTAACTTATTTTGTCATGCATGAAACCATTACAGATGGATATATTGAATTTTTCTGATCATTTTTCACATATAAATCTTTGCATTTGGAGCTATGGTTGATTTTCTATGATTTTTAGAAGTTTTGACTATTTTCTAGAATTTCCTATTAAAGAATAAATCCAGTAATTGAATTAATGCACCAGCCCAGGTCAAACCTGACTGGTGGGCCCCTTCTGTCAGTCTCTCAGCTAACTAACAGAGTTAGTTAGTGTTTAGTTAGCACTAAACGGGGTTAGTTAGGCCCTGGGCCCACATGTCAGTGAGAGAGGGTTAGTTAACGATGTCATTAACCTCTAACAGAGTGATTAGCTCTAATTAAAACTAATCTAATTTAGTTAGGAGCCGGCCCCACCTATCAGTGACTCAGGCGGGGTCAAACTGGGGTCAAACCCCTGGTCAGCAGGGGTTAATCCCGCCGGTGTTGAGCCGCCGGCGAGGCCGAGACGGCGGAGAGCGTCGGAAACGCTGCTCCGGCCACGGTTCGATGTGCGGGTGGGTGCTACGGGTAGCTAGAGGTGTGGCGCATCCATTGGTGGCATTGGTTGGTGCTGGGGTGGCCGGGAACGATGACGGCGTCGAGCCGGGCGGCGGCCGGAGCTCGGCCGTTGGTGGTTTTGCTGCTGCAGCGAGCTAGGGGGAAAACGGACGTGCTAGCGAGGCGCTGCGAGGTGCGGTGAGTGCGTTAAGCACCCGCGCTTGACCAAATGGTCACCGGAGTGAGGCCGGCGTTGAGCTCGCGCGGCGGCGTGCTACGGTGAGCAAGGGGGCGACGTCTACGGCGAGCAAACGAAGCAGATAAGAGGGGGGATCGGTAGAGAAGCTCACGGTGGTTGCAGAACGTGTCTCAGCGGGCTCGGGGGAGGTCGGACGTCGTCGGGGCGTTGCCGGTGATCTCGGCGGACCGAGGAAGAAGAAGGCATCGGGAAGGCGCTTGGAGGCGTCCGGCATTGCGTGAGTCGACGAGGAGGCGTAGACGATGGAGGCGAAGCTCGCGGGCACGTCAGGGAGACGAGGGGGTGGCTCTGGTGGCAACTACGGCGAACGGCGGCGAGGATCGCGCTCGGCCATCGCGGGAGAGTGTGAGGGAGATGAGGGGGAGAGAGGGGAGGAGTGCAGGGAGGTGCTGGGCGTCTCCGTGGCGCTCGGATGGGGACGAGGAGGCAGCAGGAGGTGGAAGCAGGAGGTGGCCGCGGGAGCACGCGCCGGCGACACGCCTCTGCCTACTGGCAGAGGTGGGTGACGACTGGCACAGGCCAGGTGGGCCGGGCCAGCATAGGTAAGGCCCAGGTGGGCTTCTCCCTCTCTCTCTTTTTCTAATTTGTTTTCTTTTTCTATTTAACTGCAACTGTTGGGCTTTATTAAAAATACTAAAACGTTTCCAAAAATCCTGAAAATAATTGTGGGCTCTGTTTAGAATATTTCCAACAGCCCACACTTATTTCCAGAATTATTTGAGTATTTAAATTATTTTATAGCATTTAAATGCCCAAATTCAAATACTTATGAATTAATTCAATGACCTTCTATTGACCTAGAAAATTGTGCACCAATTTTGCCAGAGGTTCTAACCCAAGACAAAGAGAGTGAACTTTTTAGAAGGGCATTTCAGGTTCATTGAAAATAATTTTAGTGAACCCTAGTTGTTTCCAGGGGGTGCTGGGGTTCTGTCTTCCCCATTTCAAATTTAAGAGGAATTTAAACATGATGCACACTCTAATACTTGAACTAACTAGGGTGTGACAACTCACCCCCACTCAAAAGAATCTCGTCCCGAGATTTAGGATCCTCCGGGAAGAAGGTGGGGTACTCGAGTCGAAGACGATCCTCCCTTTCCCAAGTGGCTTCTTTCTCGGAATGGTGTGACCATTGAACCTTGAGAAACTTGATATTATGACGTCGAGTGGTACGCTCGGCTTGATCAAGGATACGAATGGGATATTCCCGATATGAGAGGTCATCTTGTAGATCAACGTTTCGTGGTCCACTCCACGGATAGGATCCGCGAAGCAACGCCTGAGTTGAGAAACGTGGAAGACATCATGAACCCTGGAAAGATGCGAAGGTAGTTCCAATTGGTAGGCAACTTCTCCTCGTTTGGCAAGAATGCGAAAGGGTCCGATATAACGAGGAGCCAATTTGCCTTTAATACCGAAACGATGGGTTCCCTTTAACGGTGTAACCCGAAGGTAAGCCTTCTCGCCGACTTCATAAGTCATTAGCTTATGTTTACGATCATATTGACTCTTTTGACGAGATTGGGCTGTTTTCAATTTCTCATGAATAACGTGAACCTGCTCTTCTGCTTCCTGAATCATATCCGGGCCAAAGAGTTGTCTTTCCCCGGTTTCTGACCAGTTAAGAGGCGTTCGACATTTTCGTCCATAGAGAACTTCGAAAGGAGCCTTGCCCAAGCTAGCTTGATAACTATTGTTGTAAGCAATCTCCGCGAATGGAAGGCATTTCTCCCAACCCATTCCGAACGAGATGACAGAGGCTCGGAGCATATCTTGCAGAATTTGATTGACTCGTTCTACTTGACCACTTGATTGAGGATGGAAGGCAGTGCTAAAAGAGAGACGAGTTCCGATAGCATTTTGGAAACTTTCCCAAAATTGAGAGGTGAAGAGACTCCCATGGTCTGAGTTAATTTCCAATGGAACACCATGAAGAGACACTATTCGGGAGATGTATAAATTGGCTAGCTGGCTAGCGGTGATACTCTCACGAACAGGTAGAAAGTGGGATACTTTGGAAAGTCGGTCGATCACGACGAAGATGGCATTATTCCCTCTCTTGGTCCTGGGAAACCCAGTGATGAAATCCATACTGATTTTATCCCATTTCCATTCAGGAATAGCCAGAGGTTGAAGGGTGCCAGCAGGCCATTGATGCTCTGCTTTAACACGACGACAAACGTCGCAATTAGCAATGTATTGAGCGATTTCTCTCTTCATCCTAGTCCACCAAAACCTCTGGCGTAGGTCTTGATACATTTTAGTACTACCGGGATGAATGGTGAGAGGGGATTCATGAGCTTCCTTAAGGATCAACTGGCGTAGATGTTGTTTCTTGGGAACCACCAAACGGTTCTCGAAGAAGACAGCACCCCGCTTATCCATGGAAAAACATTTAGCAACTCCGCTAGCAATGTTTTCCTTAATCCGGGATATGCTCTTATCACGCTTCTGGACAGCTATGATTTGATCCATAAGGGTAGGTTTCGCCACTAGGGTGGGTAGGAATCCTCGAGGAACAATGTGAAGATTAAGCTTACAGAATTCCTCATGGAGAAGTGGTTGACTTTGTTGTAACATCAGGTTGTTACAATAGGATTTACGACTTAGTGCATCAGCCATGACATTGGCTTTGCCCGGGGTGTAAGTTATTCCTAAGTCGTAATCCGAGATCAACTCGACCCAACGTCTTTGCCTGAGATTCAAATCTGATTGGGTGAAGATATATTTCAAACTTTTGTGATCGGTGAAGATCTCACAATGATTACCGAGGAGGTAATGTCGCCAGGTTTTAAGTGCATGGACTACAGCTGCAAGCTCTAGATCATGTGTGGGATAATTTTCCTCATGTGGGTGTAATTGCCGTGAAGCATAGGCAATTACCTGCCGATCTTGCATGAGTATGCAACCTAGTCCTTGTCGCGGGGCATCGCAATAGATAATAAAGTCCTTGGAGAAATCTGGTGGTACCAGTACGGGAGCAGATGTCAGGCGTCTTTTCAGTTTCTGAAAGCTGAACTCGCACTGTGGAGTCCACTCAAACTTTTTATCTTTCTTGAGGAGTTCAGTTAGAGGTTTAGCAACCTTGGAGAAATTCTCGACGAAGCAGCGGCAATAGCTCGCTAAGCCCAGGAAGCTCCGAACTTGCTTGACCGTCTCAGGTGGAGTCCAATCAAGGACGGCTTGAACTCGCTCGGGATTGACAGCAATACCCTTACCAGAGATTACATGGCCTAGATAGGTCACTTCTGGCAACCAAAATTCACACTTGGAGAATTTGGCATAAAGGCGATGCTCTCGAAGTTTCATCAATATCAGCCTTAGATGTTCGGCATGTTCCTCTTCATTCTTGGAGTAGATGAGTATGTCATCGAGGTATACTATGACGAATTTATCCAAATACTCCATGAAGACCGAGTTCATTAACTGGGAGAAGGTGGCTGGGGCATTGGTTAAACCGAAGGACATAACGGTGTACTCGTATTGGCCATAACGAGTAACAAAGGCCGTTTTGGGAATGTCCCCATTTCTGATTTTGATTTGATGGTAGCCCAACCTCAAATCCATCTTGGAAAAGGCTGAGGATCCAGCGAGCTGATCATACAGATCGTTGATCCTGGGAAGCGGATACTTGTTCTTGATGGTGACCAGGTTGACAGGTCGGTAATCTACAACCATTCGATCCGTTCCATCCTTCTTCTTGACGAAGAGGACGGGGCAAGCCCAAGGAGAGGAATTAGGATGGATGAAACCCTTTTTCAAGGACTCATCGAGTTGGTTCTTAAGCTCGGCTAGTTCTAAGGGTGCCATCTTGTAGGGTCTTCTAGAAATTGGAACGGTTCCTGGAACAAGGTCTATCACAAACTCAACATCCCTGTCAGGTGGAACACCTGGCGGTTCTTCTGGAAAGACATCCAGAAAGTCTCGGACTACCAGAACATCCTCAAGGTCTGGAAGGGGGTTGGCATTTAGGGAGTAAAGCTGGCGCTTGGCCACTCGAGTTAAGACATTGACTGTCTTGCCCGATGGGTGAGTAAGTTGAACGTTCTAGTGGCGCAATCAATCTTAGCATAATGAGCTGACATCCAGTCCATACCCAAGATGATGATTATGTCCGAGGACTTGAGAGCTATTAAGGATGCGAGGAAGACAAGTCTATCGACAAGAATTTCGTTCCCATGGCTTACTCTAGAAGTTTGCCATCTAGAGCCAAGGGTTTGAATTTCCATGGTAGAGGGCATGTCACAGAATGTCGTGTTATGCAATCGAGCATAGTTCTCGGATATGAATGAATGAGATGCTCCAGTACTGAAAAGAACAGATGCCGGATGGCAGTTAACAAGGAGCGTACCAAGGACGACGTTAGGATCCTCATGAGCCTCCTCGGCTGAAACATAGTTGACATGGCCACGTGCAGTGGTGGCCGGCTTGGCGTAGAATGTTTTTCCCGCGGGCTTACCACGGCCAACGGACTTCCCAGTTTGATTGGGGTTGTTTTTCTGGGGACACTCTCGGCTATAGTGACCCGGCTCTCCACACTTGAAACAAGTCACAACATTGGGGCGTGGAGCAGCATTAGCAGCGGGGCCACCATAGGGCTTGGGCAGTGCAAACTGCTGGTTGGGACGAGGCGCCTCAAAGGATGGCCTCGGGATGAACCTAGGTGGCAGTGCCGTGCTTGGGATCCACACCCGGCGCTTCTGAGCTCCAGAGCCGGATGAAGAGCCAAAATCACGGGAGTGCTTGCGTGAAGCGTCATAATCAGTCTGGCCTGTCTCAGCACTGATGGCTTTATTGACCAACTTCTGAAAGGAGGTGCACTCGTGCAGACGAAGATCTCGGCGAAGCTCAGGGCTAAGTCCCTTGCGGAACCTTGCCTGCTTCTTAGCGTCAGTAGATACCTCTTCAGGGGCATAACGTGCCAGATTCCCAAATTCACGACTATATGCATCCACAGTCAGTCTTCCTTGGGTGAAATTGCAGAACTCCTCCCTCTTGCGATCCATGAGACCTTCCGGAATGTGATGCTCATGGAAAGCCTCACTGAATTCAGCCCAAGTAGTAATTTGGCCGACCGGGCGCATAGCTTCGAAGTTTTCCCACCAAAGGCTAGCAGGGCCTTCGAGGTGATAGGTAGCATAAGTGACCTTGTCGGCTTCAGCTACGTTGGCAGAACATAGCTTGTGGGTGATGCTGCGAAGCCAGTCATCCGCGTCGAGGGGCTCGACGGAATGGTTAAACTTTGGTGGGTACAGCTTGATAAAGTCGTTGATTGACACCAAGTCATTTTGCTGATGGCGTGCAGTTTTCTGCTCAATCCGCTCTAGCAGGCGATTAGTCTCACGCTTGTTTCTTTCCGCCTCCAGCATCACTTCGGCCAGAGAAGGCGGGTGAGGCAGATTTTCACCCCTAGCTGCACTGGCTTCCCCCTACTCCGAGGCAGTAGGGTTGCTGCGGGTGTTGACCATCCTAGAAGAAAACAAGACAACGGTTTAGATAAGGATGGCTCAAACTTAGCAAGGAAGTGCAGACTGTAATGGATAACACGGAATGCAGAGATGTTCATCTGTATGACATGGTAATATAAGACTGCCATATATATACCAACGGTCATACACATCATACATAGTTTAGTACAAGCCCAGGCTACAGTACAACTAAGATGAAAGACGTTACATCTCATCGGAGGCATTCCAAGCTCCTATACATTATTTGTCTACACCTCCGGAATTGATTACACACAAAGTCATATTCCACAAGTCACGCAGGACAGTGGAAATACAACTATTACAATACTAGTGGTACTAGTACTAACTCAGACAGCTCCGTAGTAGTCCTCATAGAAGTCACCTCCATAGCCTGGAAGTTCAACGTGATCATCCGGGAACAGACGGTCCTGAGGAGCTTGTGGACCAAAGGGGCTAGGATGAGGTCTTGGACCAACAAACGGTGGCCTGCGGGGACCACGGGGTGGGGTGATGCCTCCCACATCACGCCAATCCACCATGTCTGGCAGAGCAGATCTCACAGGATACAGATCCCTTGTATCCATACATCCAGCTTACACCGCAGGTGCAAACCGAGTCAATGTGGCCCAATGATCAGCACGGGTATTGGAAAGCTCCAACCTCAAGGCCCGATTCTCTCGGTCCTTATCTTCGAGCATCTCAGCAGTGTTACGAGTTAATGAGTCCTCCTGAGTGGAGTCAGCATAGATAGCCTGAGGATACCCTTGCACTCCCGGAAGTGAAGCTGGCATGTAACGGAAGTCGGTGTTCCGAAGCAGGCCAGTCCGAACTCGCATGATGGTCATCATGGAATAGGCAGCATCCTGCATAGCCATCTCAACAGTAACCCCGAGTCCATAGGAACAGTGAAGGGGCTCCGTAGATCCAGGATAAGAAGGAAATATCCTGACGATGCAGAAATACTGGCTTTGATTAAAGTCTCGGAATTGCTCTTCGATGGTGTATTCAGGATACCAACAGTAACCCGTCTCGATCATTACCCGGACTAACATAGCAGTATGACCGGGCACGTCGAGGCACCGGGTCAGGCGAACCACTTGGTTTTGAGCACGGTTGGCCATCTGAAAGCACAACCACAATGCAAAGACATTAGAATTTCTAGGGAAAATTGGATAGCATAACAGCTGTAAATGCTCAGAAAAGGATTTGAGACATCCACAACAGTTTGCAATACCACTCAACAACATCGTATCAAGGTTCTGATTCAATTAGTAACATACTAAAAATAGTAGAAACTGAACTAGGCTGGTAAAAAAATCCTATAAGCTACTACGGATGAGTAACACGTGAACCTGATAGAAGAAGAGAGCCTAGTCCTTAACCCATGTTGAATGAGAAGAGAATGACTCAGATCAGAGGGCATAAGGTAAAGGAGTAAAAGAGCCTTATGTTCCCTCCCACAATCAATTCCCCTACATATAACTAAAGCATTTCTAGACTCGACATCGACCAGTTTGGCTCAACGAACCTACAGGCAGTCCGGCTCTGATGCCAACGCTGTCAGGACCCCGATTCCAAGCCACATCGATCTAGCCGGTAACACCTCATATCACTTTGCGGCCTCACGCACGGTATCCCACGGGTGTCGCCTTACCATGGCCCGGGACCGTTTGCGCCTTTTGGCTCACGTATATGATAGTGTCGCTAGCATCCATATGACAGAGAACCCGGACCGACATGGCTAGTCGTGAACCCAAAGCGGCACAGACCTATGGAGACAGGCATACATGAATCACATCGAGCATGTCGGTCATCAACGAGTGATTCTGCGCTGTACCACTGGGCTAACAGGGCTCCAGGGAACCCGGGCTGTAGCAGGCTAGGCAGGACTCCAGAAGTCACCGCGTGACATTTCCCCGAAGGGACAGACATAGGAACGACGTGAAACACATGCCGGCCAGTCAAGTGTCCTGAGCAGTAGTGCTGGGCTAGCAGGACTCCGGTGAACCGGGCTGTAGCGGACTACTGTGGCTCAAGGAACACTAGACTACATTTCCCCATAAGAAAGGCTGTCAAGGATAAACAACTAGATTGTCGGATCCCACCCATACCAAGCATTTCAATCATACATACAATATGCCCGATATGAGTACATACAACATGGCATCACAACAAAACTCTACAACTCAAGTACTTTATTTAAAGGCTCCAGAGAGCCATACATAACATGTTCATACAGATAGGGGTCACAAGACTCGACACTCAAGTCATACAATCATACAAGCACAAGCGGAAGCAACTAGTCTGAGTACAGACACTAGAAAGAAAGAAGGCTTCCCGAAGCCTGTCTATCTACATAGGGCCCTCCATGGCCAGGATCACCACTTGGGTGGCTAGTCACTTGTCAACATCAAGGTCTACATAGAACCCATCAAAGGGGGCGGTGTTGTCGTCTGAAAATAGTAATTAAGCAAACATGAGTACAAAGGTACTCAACAAGTCTTACAACAGAACCTACTATACATGCTCATTCTCAAGAAGGTGGTGGGGTTATTGCAGCAAGCCAGCTTTAACTCTTGGCTAAGCTATCCTACGGAACTCCACTAGTAAAATAGTTTTCGCACATGAGTCCACTACTCACCAACACAATACTCCACCGGGGATCCTCCCTCGTCATCCTACGAGAGGGCCATCCTCGGTACTCACACTTATCTTGAGTCTTTTAGTAGTATCCATTAACTTGTCTATGAACTGTATAGGCAACCAAGTAGTCCTTTACCATGGACGCGGCTATTCGAATAGTTTTATACCCTACAGGGGTGTACTTTGTCACACATGTTTCCACCACTTAGCGTCTGCACACGACATGTGCTCGGCAGACTTCAAGCGAAAACCGACATGGGTGTAGACCACGACCTGACTAACCTCACAAGTATCTAGTCCAGGTTTATCGCCTATTCAGGTTCCATCCACAAGGAAATCCGGCCGGGCTGTCCTCAACGGCTCCAAACGATGTGTATAGAGTCCCGAGACGCCAAACGGGCGCCCGGCATACCCGGCCACAGTGTATCTACCGCATCATAGCCCACCCCTAGGGTCAGCGCTACGCACGGCCGCCAACACATAACCTACAAACACCAGAAACTAGTTGCAACTCCTGGACAAAGGACGAGAGGGGTCAGTAAGTCGATCGGGGTCATATTTCAGGGCCCAATGTGTGGTAGTAGCTGAATCTTAAATCATGCATACAAATCTCAGTTGTTATGGATGGTCTCAATGAAACAGCCCACCATGTACTCCTACATGGCTTCTCATCGATACCTTTACCAAAACATGTTCAACACATCCCTCACATTACCGACATAATCATATCACTCTAGCCCATCACCCAGATGAACCAGACCTGACACAACTCTAAGCATAGCAGGCATAACAAGGTAGGAATTGTTGGGGAACGTAGTAATTTCAAAAAAATTCCTATGCACATGCAAGATCATGGTGATGCATAGCAACGAGAGGGGAGAGTGTGATCTACGTACCCTTGTAGACCGACAGCGGAAGCGTTAGCACAACGTGGTTGATGTAGTCGTACGTTTTCACGGCCCGACCGATCAAGCACCGAAACTACGACACCTCCGAGTTCTAGCACAAGTTCAGCTCGATGACGATCCCCGGACTCCGATCCAGCAAAGTGTCGGGGAAGAGTTTCGTCAGCATGACGGTGTGGTGACGATCTTGATGTACTACCGTCGCAGGGCTTCGCCTAAGCACCGCTACAATATTATCGAGGATTATGGTGGAAGGGGGCATCGCACACGGCTAAGAATATGATCACGTGGATCAACTTGTGTGTCTAGGGGTGCCGCCTGCCCCCGTATATAAAGGAGCAGGGGAAGGTGCGGCCGGCCAGGAGGAGGGCGCGGCAGGAGGAGTCCTACTCCCACCGGGAGTAGGATTCCCCCCCTTTCCTAGTTGGAATAGGATTCGGGATGGGGAAAGAGGAGAGAGAGAAGGAAGGGGGGGCGCCCCCCCCCCTCTCCATGTCCTATTCGGACTAGCGGGGAGGGGCGCGCGGACCAGCCCTGGCCACCTCTCCTCTCTTCCACTAAAGCCTACTAAGGCCCATATACCTCCCGGGGGGTTCCGGTAACCTCCTGGTACTCCGGTAAAATCCCGATTTCACCCGGAACACTTCCGATATCCAAATATAGGCTTCCAATATGTCAATCTTTATGTCTCGACCATTTCGAGACTCCTCGTCATGTCCGTGATCACATCCGGGACTCCGAACAAACTTCGGTACATCAAAATGCATAAACTCATAATATAACTGTCATCAAAACCTTAAGCGTGCGGACCCTACGGGTTCGCGAACAATGTAGACATGATCGAGACACGTCTCCGGTCAATAACCAATAGTGGAACCTGGATGCTCATATTGGCTTCCACATATTCTACGAAGATCTTTATCGGTCAGACCGCATAACAACATACGTTGTTCCCTTTGTCATCGGTATGTTACTTGCCCGAGATTCGATCGTCGGTATCTCAATACCTAGTTCAATCTCGTTACTGGCAAGTCTCTTTACTTGTTTCGTAATACATCATCTTGCAACTAACTCATTAGTTGTAATGCTTGCAAGGCTTATGTGATGTGCATTACCGAGAGGGCCCAGAGATACCTCTCCGACAATTGGAGTGACAAATCCTAATCTCGAAATACGCCAACCCAACAATTACCTTCAGAGACACCTGTAGAGCACCTTTATAATCACCTAGTTACGTTGTGACGTTTGGTGGCACACAAAGTGTTCCTCCGGCAAACGGGAGTTGCATAATCTCATAGTCATAGGAACATGTATAAGTCATGAAGAAAGCAATAGCAACATACTAAACGATCGAGTGCTAAGCTAACAGAATGGGTCAAGTCAATCACATCATTCTTCTAATGATGTGATCCCGTTAATAAAATAACAACTCTTTTGTTCATGGTTAGGAAACATAACCATCTTCGATTAACGAGCTAGTCAAGTAGAGGCATACTAGTGACACTTCTGTTTGTCTATGTATTCACACATGTATTACGTTTCCGGTTAATACAATTCTAGCATGAATAATAAACATTTATCATGACATAAGGAAATAAATAATAACTTTATTATTGCCTCTAGGGCATATTTCCTTCAGTCTCCCACTTGCACTAGAGTCAATAATCTAGTTCACATCGCCATGTGATTCAACACTAATAGGTCACATCACCATGTGATTAACACCCATAGTTCACATTGTCATGTGACCTATACCCAAAGGGTTTACTAGAGTCAGTAATCTAGTTCACATTGCTATGTGATTAACACCCAAAGAGTACTAAGGTGTGATCATGTTTTGCCTGTGAGAGAAGTTTAGTCAACGGGTCTGCCATATTCAGATCCGTAAGTATTTTGCAATTTTCTATGTCTACAATGCTTTGCACGGAGCTACTTTAGCTAATTGCTCCCACTTTCAATATGTATCCAGATGAAGACTAAGAGTCATCCGGATCAGTGCCAAAACTTGTATCGACGTAACCCTTTTACGACGAATCTTTTGTCACCTCCATAATCGAGAAACATATCCTTATTCCACTAAGGATAAATTTTTGACCGCTGTCCACTGATCTACTCCTAGATCACTATTGTACTCCATTGCCAAAATTAGTGTAGGGTATACAATAGGTCTGGTACACAACATGGCATACTTTATAGAACCTATGGCCAACGCATAGGGAATGACTTTCATTCTCATTCTATTTTCTGCCGTGGTCGGGCTTTGAGTCTTACTCAATTTCACACCTTGTAACACAGGCAAGAATTCTTTCTTTGACTGTTTCATTTTGAACTACTTCAAAATCTTGTCAAGGTATGTACTCATTGAAAGAAAAAAACTTATCAAGCGTCTTGATCTATCTCTATAGATCTTGATGCTCAATATGTAAGCAGCTTCACCGAGGTTTTCTTTAACAAAATCCTTTCAAACACTCCTTTATGCTTTGCAGAATAATTCTACATTATTTCCGATCAACAATATGTCATACACATATACTTATCAGAAATGCTATAGTGCTCCCACTCACTTTCTTGTATATACAGGCTTCACCACAAGTCTGTATAAAAACTATATGCTTTGATCAACTTATCAAAGCGTATATTCCAACTCCGAGATGCTTGCACCAGTCCATAGATGGATCACTGGAGCTTGCATATTTTGTTAGCACCTTTAGGATTGACAAAACCTTCTGGTTGCATCATATACAACTCTTCTTTAAATCCATTAAGGAATGTAGTTTTGTTTATCCATTTGCCAGATTTCATAAAAATGCGGCAATTGCTAACATGATTTGGACAGACTTAAGCATCGCTACGAGTGAGAAAATTTCATCGTAGTCAACACCTTGAACTTTGTCAAAAACCTTTTTCGACAAGTCTAGCTTTGTAGATAGTAACACTACTATCAGCGTCCGTCTTCCTCTTGAAGATCCATTTATTTCTATGGCTTGCCGATCATCGGGCAAATCCATCAAAGTCCATACTTTGTTCTCATACATGGATCATATCTCAAATTTCATGGCCTCAAACTGTTGGGGAACGTAGAAATAATTCAAAATTTTCCTACGTGTCACCAAGATCAATCTATGGAGTCATCTAGCAACGAGGGAGGAGTGGATCTACATACCCTTGTAGATCGCGCGCGGAAGCGTTCAAGAGAACGGGGTTGATGGAGTCGTACTCGTCGTGATCCAAATCACTGATGATCCTAGCGCCGAACGGACGGCACCTCCACGTTCAACACACGTACGGAGCAGCAACGTCTCCTCCTTCTTGATCCAGAAAGGGGGAAGGAGAGGTTGATGGAGATCCAGCAGCACGACGGCGTGGTGGTGGAAGTAGCGGGATTCCAACAGGGCTTCGCCAAGCGCTGCGGGAGGAGGGAGATGTGTCATGGGAGGGAGAGGGAGGCGCCAGGGCTTTGGTATGGTTGCCCTCCCTTCCCCCCACTATATATAGGGCCAAGGGAGAGGGGGGAGGCGCAGCCTTGGCCCTTCCTCCAAGGAAGAGTGCGGCCAGGGAGGAGTCCCTCCTCCCCAAGGCACCTCAGAGGTGCCTTCCCCCTTTAGGACTCTTCCTTTCCCTCTTCTCTTGGCGCATGGGCCTCTTGGGGCTGGTGCCCTTGGCCCATATAGGCCAAGGCGCACCCCCTACAGCCCATGTGGCCCTCCGGGGCAGGTGGCCCCACCCGGTGGACCCCCGGGACCCTTCCGGTGGTCCCGGTACAATACCGGTGACCCCGAAACTTGTCCCGATGGCCGAAATAGCACTTCCTATATATAATTCTTTACCTCCAGACCATTCCGTAACTCCTCGTGACGTCCGGGATCTCATCCGGGACTCCGAACAACTTTCGGGTTACCGCATACTAATATCTCTATAACCCTAGCGTCACCGAACCTTAAGTGTGTAGACCCTACGGGTTCGGGAACCATGCAGACATGACCGAGACGTTCTCCGGTCAATAACCAACAGCGGGATCTGGATACCCATGTTGGCTCCCACATGTTCCACGATGATCTCATCGGATGAACCACGATGTCAAGGACTTAATCAATCCCGTATACAATTCCCTTTGTCTAGCGGTACGATACTTGCCCGAGATTCGATCGTCGGTATCCCGATACCTTGTTCAATCTCGTTACCGGCAAGTCTCTTTACTCGTTTCGTAACACATCATCCCGTGATCAACTCCTTGATCACATTGTGCACATTATGATGATGTCCTACCGAGTGGGCCCAGAGATACCTCTCCGTTTACACGGAGTGACAAATCCCAGTCCCGATTCGTGCCAACCCAACAGACACTTTCGGAGATACCTGTAGTGTACCTTTATAGCCACCCAGTTACGTTGTGACGTTTGGCACACCCAAAGCACTCCTACGGTATCCGGGAGTTGCACAATCTCATGGTCTAAGGAAATGATACTTGACATTAGAAAAGCTTTAGCACACGAACTACATGATCTTGTGCTAGTCTTAGGATTGGGTCTTGTCCATCACATCATTCTCCTAATGACGTGATCCCGTTATCAACGACATCCAATGTCCATGGCCAGGAAACCGTAACCATCTATTGATCAACGAGCTAGTCAACTAGAGGCTTACTAGGGACATGGTGTTGTCTATGTATCCACACATGTATCTGAGTTTCCTATCAATACAATTTTAGCATGGATAATAAACGATTATCATGAACAACGAAATATAATAATAATCAATTTATTATTGCCTCTAGGGCATATTTCCAACAGTCTCCCACTTGCACTAGAGTCAATAATCCAGTTCACATCGATATGTGATTAACACTCAAGGTCACATCCCCATGTGACTAACACCCAAAGAGTTTACTAGAGTCAATAATCTAGTTCACATCGATATGTGATTAACACTCAAGGTCACATCCCCATGTGACTAACACCCAAAGAGTTTACTAGAGTCTAGTTCACATTACCATGTGATTAACACTTGATGAGTTCTGGGTTTGAACATGTTATGCTTGTGAGAAATATTATAGTCAACGGGTTTGAATCTTTCAGATCCGTATATACTTCGCAAATTTCCATGTCATCTTGTAGATGCAACTACTACGCTACATTTGGAGCTATTCCAAATAACTGTTCTACTATACGAATCCAGTTTACTACTTAGAATAATCTGGATTAGTGTCAAAGTTTGCATCGGCGTAACCCTTTACGACGAACTCTTTTACCACCTCCATAATCGAGAAAATTCCTTAGTCCACTAGTTACTAAGGATAACTTTGACCGCTGTCTTGTGATCCATTCTTGGATCACTCTTGTACCCCTTGACTGACTCATGGCAAGGCACATTTCAGGTGCGGTACACAGCATAGCATACTGTAGGGCCTATGTCTTAAGCATAGGGGACGACCTTAGTCCTTTCTCTCTATTCTGCCGTGGTCGAGCTTTAAGTCTTAACTTCATACCTTACAACTCAGGCAAGAACTCCTTCTTTGACTGATCCATCTTGAACACCTTCAAGATCATGTCAAGGTATGTGCTCATTTGAAAGTACCATTAAGCGTTTTGATCTATCCTTATAGGTCTTGATGCTCAATGTTCAAGTAGCTTAATCCAGGCTTTCCATTGAAAAACACTTTCCAAATAACCCTATATGCTTTCCAGAAATCCTATGTCATTTCTGATCCACAATATGTCAACAACATATACTTATCAGAAATTCTATAGTGCCCCCACTCACTTCTTTGGAAATACAAGTTTCTCATAAACTTTGTATACACCCAAAATCTTTGATCATCTCATCAAAGCATACATTCCAGCTCCGAGATGCTTACTCCAGTCCTTAGAAGGATTGCTGGAGCTTTGCATACTTATTAGCATCTTTCAGGATTAACAAAACCTTCCGGTTGTATCACATACAACCTTTCCTCAAAAATCGTCGAGGAAACAATGGTTTTTGGCATCCTAACTGCAAGATTTCACAAATAATGCAGTAATTGCTAATATAATTCCAACAGACTCTTAGCATCGCTACGAGTGAGAAAGTCTCACCGTAGTCAACTCCTTGAACTTGTCGGGAAACTTCTTAACGACAAGTCGAGCTTTCTTAATGGTGACATTTACCATCATTGTCCGTCTTCCTTTTAAAATCCAACTGCACTCAACAGCCTTACGACCATCGAGCTGTTCTGCCAAAGTCTACACTTTGTTTTCATACATGGATCCTCTCTCGGATTTTATGGCCTCGAGCCATTTATCAGAATCCGGGCCCACCATCGCTTCTCCATAGCTCGTAGGTTCATTGTTGTCTAGCAACATGACTTCCAAGACAGGATTACTTACCACTCTGAAGTAGTACGCATTCTTGTTATCCCACGAGGTTTGGTAGTGACTTGATCTGAAGTTTCATGATCACTATCATAAGCTTCCACTTCAATTGGTGTAGGTGCCACAGGAACAACTCCTGTGCCCTTCCACACACTAGTTGAAGAGACGGTTCAATAACCTCATCAAGTCGCCACCATCCTCCCACTCAATTCTTTCGAGAGAAACTTTTCCTCGAGAAAGGATCCGATTCTAGAAACAATCCCTTATTGCTTTCGGATCTGAGACAGGAGGTATACCCAACTGTTTTGGGTGTCCTATGAAGATGCATTTATCCGCTTTGGGTTCGAGCTTATCAGCCTGAAACTTTTTCAAATAAGCGTCGCAGCCCCAAACTTTTAAGAAATGACAGCTTAGGTTTCCCTAAACCATAGTTCATACGGTGTCATCTCATAGGAATTACGTGGTGCCCCTTTTAAAGTGAATTTGGTTGTCTCTAATGCCTAACCCATAAACTATTGTGGTAATTCGATAAGAGACATCATGGTATGCATCATATCCAATAGGGTGTAGTTATGATGTTCGGACACACCATCACACTATGGTGTTCTAGGCTGTATTAGTTGTGAAACAATTTCCACAATGTCTTAATTCTGTGCCAAACTCGTAATTCAGATATTCATCTCTATGATCATATCATAGATATTTTATCCTCTTGTCACGACGATCTTTCAACTTCACCCTGAAATTACTTGAACCTTTCAATAATTCAGACTCGTGATTCATCAAGTAAATATACTCAACATCTACTCAAATCATCTGTGAAGTAAGAACATAACGATATCCACTACATGCCTCAGCACTCATTGGATTGCACACATCAAAATGTATTACTTCCAACAAGTTGCTTTCTAGTTCGATTTTACTGAAAACGAGGCTTTCAGTCATCTTGCCCATGTGGTATGATTTGCATGTCTCAAGTGATTCAAAATCAAGTGAGTCCAAACGGTCCATTTGCATGGAGTTTCTTCATGCATATACACCAATAGACATGGTTCGCTTGTCTCAAACCTTTCAAAAACGAGTGAGCCCAAAGATCCATCAACATGGAGCTTCTTCATGCGTTTTATACTGATATGACTTACGTGGCAGTGCCACAAGTAGGTGGTACTATCATTACTATCTTTTGGCATGAACATGTGTATCACTACGATCGAGATTCAATAAACCATTCATTTTAGGTGTAAGACCATTGAAGGTATTATTCAAATAAACAGAGTAACCATTACTCTCTCCTTAAATGAATAACCGTATTGCGATAGACATAATCCAATCATGTCTATGCTCAACGCAAACACCAATCTCGATGGTAGAGGGAGCGTGCGATGCTTGATCATATCAACATTGGAAACACTTCCAACACATATCGTCAGCTCACCTTTAGCTAGTCTCCGTTTATTTCGAGTTACTAACACTTAACAACCGAACCCGTATCTAATACCCTGGTGCTACTAGGAGTACTAGTAAAGTACACATTAACACAATGTATATCCAATATACTTCTATCGACTTTGCCAGCCTTCTCATCTACCAAGTATCTAGGGTAATTCTGCTCCAGTGACTGTTTCCTTTATTACAGAAGCACTTAGTCTCGGGTTTGGGTTCAACCTTGGGTTTCTTCACTAGAGCAGCAGCTGATTTGCCGTTTCATGAAGTTTCCCTTCTTGCCCTTGCCCTTCTTGAAACTAGTGGTTTCACCAACCATCAACAATTGATGCTCCTTCTTGATTTCTACTTTTGTGGTGTCAAACATCGCGAATATCTCAAGGATCATCATATATGTCCCTGATATATTATAGTTCATCACGAAGCTCAAGCAGCTTGGTGGTAATGACTTCAGAGAACCATCACTATTTCATCTGGAAGATCAACTCCCACTCGATTCAAGCGATTGTTGTACTCAGACAATCTGAGCATAGGTTCAATAATTGAGCTTTTCTCCCTTAGTTTGCAGGCTAAGAAAATCGTCGGAGGTCTTATACCTCTTGACGTGGGCACGAGCCTGAAATCCCAATTTCAGCCCTCGAAACATCTCATATGTTTCGCGACGTTTCAAAACGTCTTCGGTGCCTCAACTCTAAGCCGTTTAACTGAACTATCACGTAGTTATCAAAATGTGTATGTCAGATGTTCGCAACATCCATAGACAACCTTCGAGGTTCAGCACACTGAGCGGTGCATTAAGGACATAAGCCTTCTATGAAGCAATGAGGACAAACCTCAGTTTACGGACCTAGTCCGCATAATTACTACTATCAACTTTCAACTAAATTTTCTCTAGGAACATATCTAAACAGTAGAACTGAAGCACGAGCTACGACATAATTTGCGAAGACCTTTCGACTATGTTCAGGATAATTAAGTTCATCTTATGAACTCCCACTCAGATAGACATCCCTCTAGTCATCTAAGTGATTACATGATCCGATTCAACTAGGTCGTGTCCGATCATCACGTGAGACGGACTAGTCAACATCGGTGAACATCTTCATGTTGATCGTATCTTCTATACGACTCATGCTCGACCTTTCGGTCTCTTGTGTTCTGGGGCCATGTCTGTACATGCTAGGCTCGTCAAGTCAACCTAAGTGTTTCGCGTGTGTAAATCTGTCTTACACCCGTTGTATGTGAACGTAAGAATCTATCACACCCGATCATCACGCGGTGCTTCAAAACGACGAACTTTCGCAATGGTGCATAGTTAGGGGGAACACTTTCTTGAAATTTTAATGAGGGATCATCTTATTTACTACCGTCGTTCTAAGCAAATAAGATGTATAAACATGATAAACATCACATGCAATCAAATAGTGACATGATATGGCCAATATCATATTGCTCCTTTTGATCTCCATCTTCGGGGCTCCATGATCATCATCGTCACCGGCATGACACCATGATCTCCATCATTGTGTCTTCATGAAGTTGTCTCGCCAACTATTACTTCTACTTCAACAGCTAATGGTTAGCAATAAAGTAAAGTAATTACATGACGTTTATGTTGACACGCAGGTCACAAATAAATAAAGACAACTCCTATGGCTCCTGCCGGTTGTCATACTCATCGACATGCAAGTCGTGATTCCTATTACAAGAACATGATCAATCTCATACATCACATATATCATTTATCACATCCTTTTGGCCATATCACATCACATAGCATACCCTGCAAAAACAAGTTAGACGTCCTCTAATTGTTGTTTGCATGTTTTACGTGGCTGCTATGGGTTTCTAGCAAGAACGTTTCTTACCTACGCAAAGACCACAACGTGATATGCCAATTGCTATTTACCCTTCATAAGGACCCTTCTCATCGAATTCGATCCGACTAAAGTGGGAGAGACAGACACCCGCTAGCCACCTTATGCAACTAGTACATGTCAGTCGGTGGAACCAGTCTCACGTAAGAGTACGTGTAAGGTCGGTCCGGGCCGCTTCATCCCACGATGCCGCCGAATCAAGATAAGACTAGTAACGGCAAGTAAATTGACAAAATCGACGCCCACAACAACTTGTGTTCTACTCGTGCATACAAACTACGCATAGACCTAGCTCTGATACCACTATTGGGGAACGTAGAAATAATTCAAAATTTTCCTACGTGTCACCAAGATCAATCTATGGAGTCATCTAGCAACGAGGGAGGAGTGGATCTACATACCCTTATAGATCGCGCGCGGAAGCGTTCAAGAGAACGGGGTTGATGGAGTCGTACTCGTCGTGATCCAAATCACTGATGATCCTAGCGCCGAACGGACGGCACCTCCACGTTCAACACACGTACGGAGCAGCGACGTCTCCTCCTTCTTGATCCAGCAAGGGGGAAGGAGAGGTTGATGGAGATCCAGCAGCACAACGGCGTGGTGGTGGAAGTAGCGGGATTCCAACAGGGCTTCGCCAAGCGCTGCGGGAGGAGGGAGATGTGTCATGGGAGGGAGAGGGAGGCGCCAGGGCTTGGGTATGGTTGCCCTCCCTTTCCCCCACTATATATAGGGCCAAGGGAGAGGGGGGAGGCACAGCCTTGGCCCTTCCTCCAAGGAAGGGTGCGGCCAGGGAGGAGTCCCTCCTCCCCAAGGCACCTCGGAGGTGCCTTCCCCCTTTAGGACTCTTCCTTTCCCTCTTCTCTTGGCGCATGGGCCTCTTGGGGCTGGTGCCCTTGGCCCATCTAGGCCAAGGCGCACCCCCTACAGCCCATGTGGCCCTCCGGGGCAGGTGGCCCCACCCGGTGGACCCCCGGGACCCTTCCGGTGGTCCCGGTACAACACCGGTGACCCCGAAACTTGTCCCGATGGCCGAAATAGCACTACCTATATATAATTCTTTACCTCCGGACCATTCCGGAACTCCTAGTGACGTCCGAGATCTCATCCGGGACTCCGAACAACTTTCAGGTTACCGCATACTAATATCTCTATAACCCTAGCGTCACCGAACCTTAAGTGTGTAGACCCTACGGGTTCGGGAACCATGCAGACATGACCGAGACGTTCTCCGGTCAATAACCAACAGCGGGATCTAGATACCCATGTTGGCTCCCACATGTTCCATGATGATCTCATCGGATGAACCACGATGTCAAGGACTTAATCAACCCCGTATACAATTCCCTTTGTCTAGCGGTACGATACTTGCCCGAGATTCGATCGTTGGTATCCCGATACCTTGTTCAATCTCGTTACCGGCAATTCTCTTTACTCGTTTCATAACACATCATCCCGTGATCAACTCATTGATCACATTGTGCACATTATGATGATGTCCTACCGAGTGGGCCCAGAGATACCTCTCCGTTTACACGGAGTGACAAATCCCAGTCTCGATTCGTGCCAACCCAACAGACACTTTCGGAGATACCAGTAGTGTACCTTTATAGCCACCCAGTTACGTTGTGATGTTTGGCATACCCAAAGCACTCCTACGGTATCCGGGAGTTGCACAATCTCATGGTCTAAGGAAATGATACTTGACATTAGAAAAGCTTTAGCATACGAACTACATGATCTTGTGCTAGGCTTAGGATTGGGTCTTGTCCATCACATCATTCTCCTAATGATGTGATCCGGTTATCAACGACATCCAATGTCCATGGCCAGGAAACCGTAACCATCTATTGATCAACGAGCTAGTCAACTAGAGGCTTACTAGGGACATGGTGTTGTCTATGTATCCACACATGTATCTGAGTTTCCTATCAATACAATTTTAGCATGGATAATAAACGATTATCATGAACAACGAAATATAATAATAATCAATTTATTATTGCCTCTAGGGCATATTTCCAACACAAACCATTTTGCAAAATCTGGGCTCATCATCGCTTCCTCATAGTTCGCAAGTTCGTCATGGTCTAGTAACATGACTTCCAGAATAGGATTACCGTACCACTCTGGTGCGGATCTCACTCTGGTTTACCTACGAGATTCGGTAGTAACTTGATCTGAAGTTACATGATCATCATCATTAGCTTCCTCACTAATTGGTGTAGTAGTCACAAGAACAGATTTTTGTGATGAACTAGTTTCCAATAAGGGAGAAGGTACAATTACCTTATCAAGTTTTCTACTTTCCTCCCACTCACTTCTTTCGAGAGAAACTCCTTCTCTAGAAAGGATCCATTCTTAGCAACGAATGTCTTGCCTTCGGATCTGTGATAGAAGGTGTACCCAACAGTCTCCTTTGGGTATCCTATGAAGACATATTTCTCCGATTTGGGTTTGAGCTTATCAGGATGAAACCTTTTCACATAAGCATCACAACCCAAGACTTTAAGAAACGACAACTTTGGTTTCTTGGCAAACCATAATTCAAATTGTGTCGTCTCAACGGATTTAGATGGTGCCCCTTTTAACGTGAATGCAGCTATCTCTAATGCATAACCCTAAAATGATAGTGGTAGATCGGTAAGAGACATCATAGATTGCACTATATCAGATAAAGTACGGTTATGACGATCGGACACACCATTATGTTGTGGTGTCCCAGGTGGCATGAGTTTGTGAAACTATTCCACAATGTTTTAATTGAAGACCAAACTCGTAACTCAAATATTTGTCTCCGCGATCAGATCGTAGAAACTTTTTTTTCTTGTCACGATGATTTTTCACTTCACCCTGAAATTATTTGAACTTTTCAAATGTTTCAGACTTATGTTTCATCAAGTAGATATACTCATAGCTGGTCAAATCATCTGTGAATATCAGAAAATAATGATACCTGTTGCGAGCCTCAATATTCATCGGACCATATACATCAGTATGTATGATTTCCAACAAATCTGTTGCTCGCTCCATTGTTCCGAAGAACGGAGTCTTAGTCATCTTGCCCATGAGGCATGGTTCGCAAGCATCAATTGATTCATAATCAAGTGATTCCAAAAGCCCATCAGCATGGAGTTTCTTCATGCGCTTTACACCAATATGACCTAAACGGCAGTGCCACAAATAAGTTGCACTATCATTATTAACTTTGCATCTTTTGGTTTCAATATTATAATTATGTGTATCACTATGATCGAGATCCAACGAACTATTTTCATTGGGTGTGTAACCATATAAGGTTTTATTCATGTAAACAGAACAACAATTTATTCTCTTACTTAAAGTATAGGGAGTGTGCGATGATGATCATATCAATCTTGGAACCACTTCCAACACACATCGTCACTTCACCCTTAACTAGTCTCTGTTTATTCTGCAACTCCCGTTTCGAGTTACTAATCTTAGCAACTGAACTAGTATCAAATACTGAGGGGTTTCTATAAACACTAGTAAAGTACACATCAATAACATGTATATCAAATATACTTATGTTCACTTTGCCATCCTTCTTATCCTCCAAATACTTGGGGCAGTTCCACTTCCAGTGACCAGTTCCTTTGCAGTAGAAGCATTCAGTCTCAGGCTTAGGATCAGACTTGGGCTTCTTCACTTGAGCAGCAACTTGCTTGCTGTTCTTCTTGAAGTTCCCCTTCTTCCCTTTTCCCTTTTCTTGAAATTAGTGGTCTTGTCAACCATCAACACTTGATGTTTTTCTTGATTTCTACCTTCGTTGATTTCAGCATCACGAAGAGCTTGGGAGATGTTTCCGTTATCCCTTGCATATTATAGTTCATCACGAAGTTCTACTAACTTGGTGATGGTGACTAGAGAATTCTGTCAATCACTATCTTATCTGGAAGATTAACTCCCACTTGATTCAAGCGATTGTAGTACCCAGACAATCTGAGCACATGCTCACTAGTTGAGCGATTCTCCTCCATCTTTTAGCTATAGAACTTGTTGGAGACTTCATATCTCTCAACTCGGGTATTTGCTTGAAATATTCACTTCAACTCCTGGAACATCTCATATGGTCCATGACATTCAAAACGTCTTTGAAGTCCCAATTCTAAGCCGTTAAGCATGGTGCACTAAACTATCAAGTAGTCATCATATTGAGCTAGCCAAACATTCATAACGTCTGCATCTGCTCTTGCAATAGGTCTGTCACCTAGCGGTGCATCAAGGACATAATTCTTCTGTGCAACAATGAGGATAAACCTCAGATCACAGATCCAATCCGCATCATTGCTACTAATATCTTTCAACACAATTTTCTCTAGGAACATATCAAAATAAACATATGAAAGCAACAACGCGAGCTATTGATCTACAACATAATTTGCAAAATACTACCAGGACTAAGTTCATAATAAATTTAAGTTCAATTAATCATATTACTTAAGAACTCCCACTTAGATAGACATCCCTCTAATCCTCTAAGTGATCATGTGATCCAAATCAACTAAACCATGTCCGATCATCACGTGAGATGGAGTAGTTTCAATGGTGAACATCACTATGTTGATCATATCTACTATATGATTCACGCTCGACCTTTCGGTCTCCGTGTTCCGAGGCCATATCTGTATATGCTTGGCTCGTCAAGTATAACCTGAGTATTCCGCGTGTGCAACTGTTTTGCACCCGTTGTATTTGAACGTAGAGCCTATCACACCCGATCATCACTTGGTGTCTCAGCACGAAGAACTTTCGCAACGGTGCATACTCAGGGAGAACACTTCTTGATAATTAGTGAGAGATCATCTTAAAATGCTACCGTCAATCAAAGCAAGATAAGATGCATAAAATATAAACATCACATGCAATCAATATAAGTGATATGATATGGCCATCATCATCTTGTGCTTGTGATCTCCATCTTCGAAGCACCATCGTGATCACCATCGTCACCGGCGCGACACCTTGATCATCATCGTAGCATCGTTGTCGTCTTGCCAATCTTATGCTTCCATGACTATCGCTGCCGCTTAGTGATAAAGTAAAGCATTACAGCGCAATTGCATTGCATGCAATAAAGCGACAACCACATGGCTCCTGCCAGTTGCCGATAACTTGGTTACAAAACATGATCATCTCATATAGTAAAATTTAGCATCATGTCTTGACCATATCACATCACAACATGCCCTGCAAAAACAAGTTAGACGTCCTCTACTTTGTTGTTGCAAGTTTTACGTGGCTGCTACGGGCTTAAGCAAGAACCAATCTTACCTACGCATCAAAACCACAACGATAGTTTGTCAAGTTGGTGCTGTTTTAACCTTCGCAAGGACCGGGCGTAGCCACACTCGGTTCAACTAAAGTTGGAGAAACTGTCACCCGCTAGCCACCTTTGTGCAAAGCACGTCGGGAGAACCGGTCTCGCGTAAGCGTACGTGTAATGTCGGTCCGGGCCGCTTCGTCCAACAATACCGCCGAACCAAAGTATGACATGCTGGTAAGAAGTATGACTTATATCGCCCACAACTCACTTGTGTTCTACTCGTGCATATAACATCAACACATAAAACCTAGGCTCTGATACCACTGTTGGGGAACGTAGTAATTTCAAAAAAATTCCTACGCACACGCAAGATCATGGTGATGCATAGCAACGAGAGGGGAGAGTGTGATCTACATACCCTTGTAGACCGATAGCGGAAGCGTTAGCACAACGCGGTTGATGTAGTCGTACGTCTTCACAGCCCAACCGATCAAGCACCGAAACTACGGCACCTCCGAGTTCTAGCACACGTTCAGCTTGATGACGATCCTCGGACTCCGATCCAGCAAAGTGTCGGGGAAGAGTTTCGTCAGCACGACGGTGTGGTGACGATCTTGATGTACTACCGTCACAGGGCTTCGCCTAAGCACCGCTACAATATTATCAAGGATTATGGTGGAAGGGGCACCGCACACGGCTAAGAATATGATCACATGGATCAACTTGTGTGTCTAGGGGTGCCCCCTGCCCCCGTATATAAAGGAGCAGGGGAAGGTGCGGTCGTCCAGGAGGAGGGCGCGCCAGGAGGAGTCCTACTCCCACCGGGAGTAGGATTCCCCCCTTTCCTAGTTGGAATAGGATTCGGGATGGGGAAAGAGGAGAGAGAGAAGGAAGGGGGGGCGCCGCCCCCCTCTCCTTGTCCTATTTGGACTAGGGGGAGGGGCGCGCGGCCCGGCCCTGGCCACCTCTCCTCTCTTCCACTAAAGCCCACTAAGGCCCATATACCTCCCGGGGGGTTCCGGTAACCTCCCGGTACTCCGGTAAAATCCCGATTTCACCTGGAACACTTCCGATATCCAAATATAGGCTTCCAATATATCAATCTTTATGTCTCGACCATTTCGAGACTCCTCATCATGTCCGTGATCACATCCGGGACTCCGAACAAACTTCGGTACATCAAAATGCATAAACTCATAATATAACTGTCATCAAAACCTTAAGCGTGCGGACCCTACGGGTTCGAGAACAATGTAGACATGACCGAGACATGTCTCCGGTCAATAACCAATAGTGGAACCTGGATGCTCATATTGGCTCCCACATATTCTACGAAGATCTTTATCGGTCAGACCGCATAACAACATACGTTGTTCCCTTTGTCATCGGTATGTTACTTGCCCGAGATTCAATCGTCGGTATCTCAAGACCTAGTTCAATCTCGTTACTGTCAAGTCTCTTTACTCGTTTCGTAATACATCATCTTGCAACTAACTCATTAGTTGTAATGCTTGCAAGGCTTATGTGATGTGCATTACCGAGAGGGCCCAGAGATACCTCTCCGACAATCGGAGTGACAAATCCTAATCTCGAAATACGCCAACCCAACATGTACCTTTGGAGACACCTGTAGAGCTCCTTTATAATCACCCAGTTACGTTGTGATGTTTAGTAGCACACAAAGTGTTCCTCCGGCAAACAGGAGTTGCATAATCTCATAGTCATAGGAACATGTATAAGTCATGAAGAAAGCAATAGCAACATACTAAACGATCGAGTGCTAAGCTAACGGAATGGGTCAAGTCAATCACATCATTCTTCTAATGATGTGATCCCGTTAATAAAATAACAACTCTTTTGTTCATGGTTAGGAAACATAACCATCTTCGATTAACGAGCTAGTCAAGTAGAGGCATACTAGTGACACTTCTGTTTGTCTATGTATTCACACATGTATTATGTTTCCGGTTAATACAATTCTAGCATGAATAATAAACATTTATCATGATATAAGGAAATAAATAATAACTTTATTATTGCCTCTAGGGCATATTTCCTTCAGGAATCACATACATGGCTCAAACAACTCCTACACATGCTAGTGGGTTTCATCTAGTTACTGTGGCAATGACAGGTCATGCAGAGGATAAGGGTTCAACTACCATAGCGCACAGCAGTTTGAATCGCGTTGTCTTAATGCAGTAAACAAGAGCAGAAGCGAGAACATGGTTTTTTATCAGAATGATCAATGGGTTGCTTGCCTGTTGTAGTGGTAGTAGGGTACTGCCCTTCAGACGGATACTTGGGGTTATCCTCGGAGGCAGAACCTACCATGAAAGACACACCGAACATAATCAACACATGGCAATATGCAACAATATGATGCATGCTATGACATGGCAAGATGAAAGTGTCTTGGCCTAATGCAAGCTAAAACAGAAGGGGATGAACTCATTTGAATCAAAGATTCAAATATTAGCTCATTAAACATGGCCTTATTAGTGAATAACCTTATTCTGCTTAAACAGCAAGGTTAACTTGTTTTGTGATACATGAAACCATTACAGATGGATAGATTGAATTTTTCTGATCATTTTTCATATATAAATCTTTGCATTTGGAGCTATGGTTGATTTTCTATGATTTTTAGAAGTTTTGACTATTTTCTGGAATTTCCTATTAAAGAATAAATCCAGTAATTGAATTAATGCGCCAGCGCTGCATCACTATGATGTCAGCGGGTCAAAGGCGCCAGCCCAGGTCAAACCTGACTGGTGGGCCCCTTCTGTCAGTCTCTCAGCTAACTAACAGAGTTAGTTAGTGTTTACTTAGCACTAAACGGGGTTAGTTAGGCCCTGGGCCCACATGTCAGTGAGAGAGGGTTAGTTAACGATGTCATTAACCTCTAATAGAGTGATTAGCTCTAATTAAAACTAATCTAATTTAGTTAGGAGCCGGCCCCACCTATCAGTGACTCAGGCGGGGTCAAACTGGGGTCAAACCCCTGGTCAGCAGGGGTTAATCCGGCCGGCGTTGAGCCGCCGGCGAGGCCGAGACGGCGAAAAGCGTCAAAAACGCTGCTTCGGCCACGGTTCGATGCACGGGTGGGTGCTACGGGTAGCTAGAGGTGTGGCGCATCCATTGGTGGCATTGGTTGGTGCTGGGGTGGCCGGGAACGACGACGGCGTCGAGCCGGGCGGCGGCCGAAGCTCGGCCGTTGGTGGTTTTGCTGCTGCAGCGAGCTAGGGGGAAAACGGACGTGCTAGCGAGGCGCTGCGAGGTGCAGTGAGTGCGTTAAGCACCCGCGCTTGACCAAATGGTCACCGGAGTGACGCCGGCGTCGAGCTCGCGCGGCGGCGTGCTACGGTGAGCAAGGGGGCGACGTCTACGGTGAGCAAACGAAGCAGAGAAGAGGGGGGGTCGGTAAAGGAGCTCACGGCGGTTGCAGAACGCGTCTCAGCGGGCTCGAGGGAGGTTGGACATCGTCGGGGCGTTGCCGACGATCTCGGCGGACCGAGGAAGAAGGCGCCGGGAAGATGCTTGGAGGCGTCCGGCGTTGCGTGAGTCGACGAGGAGGCGTAGACGATGGAGGCGGAGCTCACGGGCACGTCAGGGAGACGAGGGGGTGGCTCTGGTG
This sequence comes from Triticum aestivum, assembly GCF_018294505.1. NCBI lineage: Eukaryota > Viridiplantae > Streptophyta > Magnoliopsida > Poales > Poaceae > Triticum > Triticum aestivum. The sequence goes on along the minus strand of NC_057800.1, from coordinate 595,396,960 downwards.
GCAACTACGGCGAACGGCGGCGAGGATCGCGCTCGGCCATCGCGGGAGAGGGTGAGGGAGACGAGGGGGAGAGAGGGGAGGAGTGCAGGGAGGTGTTGGGCGTCTCCGTGGCGCTCGGATGGGGACGAGGAGGCAGCAGGAGGTGGAAGCAGGAGGTGGCCGCGGGAGCACGCGCCGGCGACATGCCTCTGCCTACTGGCAGAGGTGGGTGACGACTGGCACAAGCCAGGTGGGCCGGGCCAGCACAGGTAAGGCCCAGGTGGGCTTCTCCCTCTCTCTCTTTTTCTAATTTGTTTGCTTTTTCTATTTAACTGCAACTGTTGGGCTTTATTAAAAATACTAAAACGTTTCCAAAAATCCTGAAAATAATTGTGGGCTTTGTTTAGAATATTTCCAATAGCCCACACTTATTTCCAGAATTATTTGAGTATTTAAATTATTTTATAGCATTTAAATGCCCAAATTCAAATACTTATGAATTAATTCAATGACCTTCTGTTGACCTAGAAAATTGTGCACCAATTTTGCCAGAGGTTCTAACCCAAGACAAAGAGAGTGAACTTTTTAGAAGTGCATTTCAGGTTCATTGAAAATGATTTTAGTAAACCCTAGTTGTTTCCAGGGGGTGCTGGGGGTTCTGTCTTCCTCATTTCAAATTTAAGAGGAATTTAAACATGATGCACACTCTAATGCTTGAACTAACTAGGGTGTGACATATCTTTAATATGTTGTGACTGCAGATGGAGCTGCCGCCGTGGAGACCCTTCGGGCGGAAATTGCCCGAGCCAAGGAACAAGCCAGGAATAGCGATGCAGCCGCTCTAAAGGCGGTCGAAGAGGTGAGGGCCGAACAGGCTGCGCATTGCCAAAGCAAGGAAAAAATAGCCAAGATGGCCGTTGAGTTGAAATTTGCCGCCGACCGTTACCAACTTCTTGAAAAAGAAAGCCGAGCGAAGGCAACGGACCTGGAGAAGGCCATGGTAGCAGCCAAGGAAGCCCGCTCTAAAATCAGAGCAGCGAAGGAGGAGCTGCGTCAAGCTGGAGATATCGCGGCTGGGAAGCCCTTTTTGTTGTGGACGAATTTCGGAGATCCGAAGTATGCCCCTCTTGATCAACTATGGAGTTCTGCAGACGCATACGCGGATTTGGCAGCCAGTGCTGCTGATGCAGCCGAGTATTTCAAGGATCAAAAAGATCGTGAAGTGGAAAGGCTATTTTGGTCACAGTTCCATGTTCCAGTGCGTCCGTTGCTGTTGACTGAGCGAATGGCCGAGTGGGCCGAGCTCCATAGGTTGTCCGGGCTTGCCATGAGGTCTATTGTGGATCATCTGTGGCCGGAAGGGCCAAGGCCGAACAGTTATTTTAGTTTAGTGCAACAGTTCCTTGGTGTTGTGCCGCACATCGACGCTATGAAGAGGTCGGCGTGCATAGAGGGTGCGGGTATGGCACTTGCCCGTGTCAAGACATACTGGGCAGAGATGGAGGCCATCGGTATTGCAACCCAGAGTTCGGCCATAGGCCGAGTATCTGCCGAGCACTACTTTGAAGAAGTCCTTGAAGACGCTCGTTCAATAGAGGCTCAATGCTCGAAGAATATTATGTTCTAGTGACATGTATTCCCATTATAAAAACAATGTTTTATTGAATTATAAAGGCTGTGTTTATACTTTTTCCTGAAAGTATTATGATGCCTCCTGTGCGGCCGTTTATGTATATATGTATATAACCTGAAAGTTTGTAGTCGTCGGCTTCAACCCCCACGCATATAATGCGGGGGTATTCGCAAAAAACGTGTATTCACACTTGATCCAATGTCTTGGTCCATTAAGAAGGTGGTAGCACAGCGAACGAGGCAATCAGACTATATTGCTTTAACACTTTCACTTAGCCATAGGAGTTTGACGGTGGGACTACTATGTAGCCCCTGGCACCTCCGCGCTCGTCCGAATACGGTGCACGTACGTACATGACCAGGAAACAACCCTTCGTTAATGCGGAGGAATCCCGAAGATTCCGCTAAGTCATCGAGTGGTTGACCAGTCTCGCGCTTTATCATGACAGTCAGTTTTTGGCTTTCTCTACTGAGGTGCTCATCCGGATGAACCAGGGCACAATCGCAGTAGTTCTCCCGGTGCCGCCTTAGCTGATAGAGCGGAACGTAAGGTAGCAAAACACGGGATCCGGGTAAACCCAACATTTGATCAAAGGCATGATTCGGAGCTGATGCATATAAGGCCAAACTCGCGACGCCGAACACTCCCTAAGGTATTCGGCCTTTATAACATATGCCGGGCTGAACAATGCCCTTAATAATAAACCCCGAGTGTCCAGGTACGTGCAATATTCTGACGTGGCGAAATGCCAATAACGTCAGCATCCTTCTCGGTTGTATTGAGTATCCGGAGGATGTGAACAACAAGAGACAGTAAAAAAGGTTTACGCAGGGTCTTAATCTGAAAAAAAACCTTTGAGCGGGTCCCTACTGCACGTCTGCGCCTGTGTCTCCGTTGTGCCGTGTCCTGGACGGGTGTAGCACGATTGTCATCTGTAAAAGAGAAGAACTTAGGTGAAAGTTGTCGTGCCAAAAAAAATGGTTATTCTCGATAAACCATTAAAATTCAAGATAAGTCAAGTTGAGCCGAACTAGCCCTGATTACACACGGGAAGCCCCTAGTACCGTCTATGAGGTTTTAACCATCAGACCAATCTCAGGTATATGTAGTGATGCGCCGGACTCGTCTAACCGTGTCCGCGGTCTTGACGACTTGTCATTTATTCTGGTTGGTGAGGCCGTCTAGTGCTCGACTATTAAAGCCGTCGCACGTTCTTCCACGCGTAGAGAACGCTCAATATTTCCACTAACTGTGATGGTGCCACGTGGACCAGGCATCTTAAGCTTAAGGGAAGCGTAATGTGGTACCGCATTAAAACGAGCGAAAGATGTTCTTCCGAGTAGTGCTTGATAGCCGCTTCGGAATGGAGCAATGTCGAAGTCTAACTTCTCACTTCGGTAGTTGTCGGGTGAACCGAAGACAACCTCTAGTATTAGAGAGCCCGTGGAGCGGGCCTCTGGGCCTGGTATTACTCCCTTGAAGGTAGTATTACTGTGGCTGGTTTTTGTCGGGTCTATGCCCATTTTGCGGACTGTGTCCTGATATATCAGATTTAGACCACTGCCGCCGTCCATAAGGACTCGTGTGAGATGATATGCGTTTATTATTGGGTCTAACACCAAGGCAGCCAATCCTTCATGCTGGATGCTTGTCGGGTGATCCCTACGATCAAAAGTGATCGGGCAGGCCAACCAGGGGTTGAACTTAGGGGTGACGGGCTCTACAGCGCGTATGTCTCGGAGTGCATATTTGCTTCTCCTCTTTGTCACGAGGATCATGTTTACTGTTTTAACCTCTAATGGGAATTTTTTTCTGTCCTCCAGTGCTTTGCTGGCAAGGTTCGTCATCGTCTTCGCTTGGTGTCTCCCTCCCCTTGTGTTCGGCATTTAGCTTACCAGCCTGCTTTAAGACCCAGCATTCTCTGTGGGTGTGGTTTGCAGGTTTATCGGGGGTGCCATGAATCTGACATAGTTTGTCTAGAATTTTGTTTAGGCTGGACGGTCCATATCCGCTGCCTTTGAAAGGCGTTTTTCCGCTAACCTGGTCGGGAGCCCCTGAATCCGGCGTTTATCTCCATATTATCTGGGTTGTCTTCTTTATTTCGACGCTTGCTTTTACTGTGTCGTGGTTTTCCATTGCCCTCCCTGACTTCGGATGTGCCTGGGTCGCTGGCGCTACTACAGGCTAGCCACCTATCTTTGCCCGCGCAAAAGTGGGTCATGAGGCTTGTCAGGGCTGCCATTGTTCTCGGTTTTTCTTGGCCGAGGTGTCTGGCGAGCCATTCGTCTCGGACGCTGTGCTTGAAAGCTGCGAAGGCTTCGGCGTCTGGGCAGTCAACGATTTGGTTCTTCTTATTAAGAAACATGTTCCAAAGCTTTCGGGCTGACTCTCCGAGCTGTTGAATTATATGACTTAAATCGTCTGCATCCGGAGGTCGGACATAGGTCCCTCGAAAATTAGCCCGAAAAGCATCCTCGAGCTCCTCCCAACTTCCAATTGAGTTTTCGGGGAGGCTTTTCAGCCAGTGTCGAGCTGGTCCTTTAAGCTTGAGGGGTAAGTACTTGATGGCGTGGAGATCATCTCCACGAGCCATATGGATATGGAGGATAAAGTCCTCAATCCAGACCCCAGGGTCTGTGGTCCCCATCGTACGCCTCTATTTTCACTGGTTTGAATCCTTCTGGAAATTCGTGGTCCAGCACCTCATCGGTGAAACATAGGGGGTGTGCGACACCCTTGTATTTGGATGTATCATGGCACTCAGACGGTTGTAGTATTCGGTTTTGATTTTGTGCCGGAGCGCGCTTCCTAGATCCATATGGATCTGGTCATACTGGGTTTTTGGCACAAGTCCTCACGTAGATCGTGTGTTGACTTATGCGCGGCCTTATTATCCGCTCTATCGCGGCCACAAGGTGGTTGATCTGGCCGGTTGGCCGTTTTATTTTTCGGCTGTGTGGGCTCTAAGGCCTCATCATCGAATTCAGGTAATAGCTTGCGCTTTGGGTAGCTCCTTGTGTGGTAAGTTCCACCATACTTTTCTTTGTTGTCGAGCACTTTGTTCCACCTGCTGTTGAGCGTATTTTGTGCGGCCTTAAGCCTTTCCTTCTGCTTATTCAGACTCCTCGCTATGGCAATAAGCCTTCTGCGGAGGTTCTCTTGTTCCAAGTGCCCTTCCGGGATGATGTGTGCATCTTCGTCCGTACTGTTTTCCTCCCCCGAGGGGGGTTGATGAGGTTTATCCTCGGCGTCGCCGTGTTCGGACATCGGATCCGTACTATGTTCGCCGTTTGTAGTTTCATCGTGCTCTGCCGCTGGGTCAATGTGGTCGTCGTTTCCTCTAGAGTCGACTGGAGTGTTATTTTCTCTTGCGCGGTTATCGCTGTTTTTGCCGAGGCGGGATTTTGAGCGGCGCCTATGTCGATGCTTTGCTTGCTTCTAGAGGGAGCTATTCTTCGCTGCATCTTGCCGTTCTTCGTCATTGTTTTCTTTGGGTGTATCCACCATGTATATGTCATGTGGTGAAGTGGCTGTCCAGCGCCGTGTGGGCACTGGTTCCTGTTCCACTCCTGCATCGTCGTCCATGCCATCGATGTCTTCGGAGTCGAAATCGATGTCGGTTAAATCGTCGACAGAGGCTACTAAGTGGGTGGTGGGTGGGCAGCGAATTTCTTCGTCGTCCGCATCCCATTCTAGCCGGATATAGTTCGGCCAAGGATCTCCTGACAAGGAGAGAGACCTTAATGAATTTAGCACGTCGCCGAAAGGTGAGTGCTGAAAGATATCCGCGGAGGTGAACTCCATGATCGGTGCCCAATCGGATTCGATGGGCACGGACGCAGGCGGCTCGGAGTCTGTGGCCGGAGACGAATCCAGTGGTTCGGCAACACGGCTCTCGTAAGGGGTGAAGTCAGTATCCGGCCCCATCGCCACTGAGAGTGCAACCTCCATGGCGGGGTCTATCCGTCCGTCCTCGGATGACGCAATTTGCTCCGGATTGAGGGCCAGAGTAGTTGCAGGTGTTACCTCCCGAACACTGTCCGACCGCAGAGTTATGTCATGCTCGTCGTGATTGTGCGGCGCACCTGACATGGGCCCGAATCCGCCGAAGATCAAGTCTCTACGGATGTCGGTAGTGTAGTTTAAGTTTCCAAACCTGACCTGATGGCCAGGGGTGTAGCTCTCAATCTGCTCCAGATGGCCAAGCGAGTTGGCCCGCAGTGCGAAGCCTCCGAATACGAAGATCTGTCCGGGAGGAAAACCTCACCCTGGACCGCATCGTTACCGATGATCGAAGGAGCCATTGCTACCTCTTGAGCACTGCGTTGGATTTCCTCGAAGAGTAAGGGATGATGCAGCAAAGTAGCGTAAGTACTTCCCTCAGTTTTTTAGAACCAAGGTATCAATCCAGTAGGAGGCTACGCTCGAGTCCCTCGTACCTACACAAAAACAATAGCTCAACGCAACCAACACGCTTAGGAGTTGTCAATCCCTTCACGGTCACTTACGAAAGTGAGATCTGATAGAGATGATAAATAATATTTTTTGGTATTTTTGGTATAGAGATGCAAAGTAAATAAAGTAAAAGCAAAGTAAAAACAAAGCAATAGTAAAGTGATGGAGATTGATATGATGAGCAAGAGACCCGGGGGCCATAGGTTTCACTAGTGGCTTCTCTCAAGAGCATAAGTATTCTACGGTGGGTGAACAAATTACTGTTGAGCAATTGACAGAATTGAGCATAGTAATGAGAATATCTAGGTATGATCATGTATATAGGCATCATGTCCGAGACAAGTAGACCGAAACGATTCTGCATCTACTACTATTACTCCACTCATCGACCGCTATCCAGCATGGATCTAGAGTATTAAGTTAAAAACAGAGTAACGCCTTAAGCAAGATGACATGATGTAGAGGGATAGTTTCATGCAATATGATAAAAACCCCATCTTGTTATCCTCGATGGCAACAATACAATACGTGCCTTGATGCCCCTTCTATCACTGGGAAAGGACACCGCAAGATTGAACCCAAAGCTAAGCACTTCTCCCATGGCAAGAACAACCAATCTAGTAGGCCAAACCAAACTGATAATTCGAAGAGACTTGCAAAGATAACCAATCATACATAAAAGAATTCAGAGAATATTCAAATATTATTCATAGATAGACTTGATCATAAACCCACAATTCATCGATCTCAACAAACGCACCGCAAAAAGAAGATTACATCGAATAGATCTCCACGAGAGAGGGGGAGAAATTGTATTGAGATCCAAAAAGAGAGAAGAAGCCATATAGCTACTAGCTATGGACTCGTAGGTCTGAAGTAAACTACTCACACTTCATCGGAGGGGCTTGGATGATGATGTAGAAGCCCTCCGTGATCGATGCCTCCTCCGACGGAGCTCCGGAACAGGCCCCAAGATGGGATCTCGTGGATGCAGAAAGTTATGGCGGTGGAATTAGGTTTTTGGCTCCATCCCCGATCGTTTGGGGGTACGTGGATATATATAGCAGGAAGAAGTACACCGGTGGAGCTTTGAGGGGCCCACGAGGCAGGGGGCGCGCCCCTACCCTCGTGAGCACCTCGTGGCTTTCTTGACGTAGGGTCCAAGTCTCCTGGATCTTATCTGATGAGAAAATCACGTTTCCGAAGATTTCATTCCGTTTGGACTCCGTTTGATATTCCTTTTCTTCGAAACCCTAAAACAGGCAAAAAACAGCAATTCTGGGCTGGGCCTCCGGTTAATAGGTTAGTCCCAAAAATAATATAAAAGTGGAAAATAAACCCAATAATGTCTAAAACAGTAGATAATATAGCATGGAGCAACCAAAAATTATAGATACGTTGGAGACGTATCAAGCATCCCCAAGCTTAATTCCTACTCGTCCTCGAGTAGGTAAATGATAAAAACAGAATTTTTGATGCAGAGTGCTACTTGGCATAATTTTAATGTAATTCTTCTTAATTGTGGTATGAATATTCAGATCCGAAAGATTCAATACAAAAGTTCATATTGACATAAAAATGATAATACTTCAAGCATACCAACTAAGCAATTATGTCTTCTCAAAATAACATGGCCAAGGAAAGTTCATCCCTACAAAATCATATAGTTTAGTCATGTTTCATTTTCATCACACAAGAATGCTATCATCATGCACAACCCCGATGACAAGCCAATCAATTGTTTCATACTTTAGTAATCTCAAACCTATAAACTTTCACGCAATATATGAGCGCGAGCCATGGACATAGCACTGTGGGTGGAATAGAATATAATGAAGGGGGGTTATGTGGAGAAGACAAAAAAGGAGGAAGTCTCACATCAACGAGGCTAATCAATGGGCTATGGAGATTCCCACCGATTGAAGTTAATGCAAGGAGTAGGGATTGCCATGCAACGGATGCACTAGAGCTATAAATGTATGAAAGCTCAACAGAAGAAACTAGTGGGTGTGCATCCAACTTGCTTGCTCACGAAGATCCAGGGCACTTGAGGAGGCCCATTGTTGGAATATACAAGCCAAGTTTTATAATGAAAAATTCCCACTAGTATATGAAAGTGATAACATGAGAGACTCTCTATTATGAAGATCATGGTGCTACTTTGAAGCACAAGTGTGGTAAAAGGATAGTAACATTGTCCCTTCTCTCTTTTTCTCTCATTTTTATGGCCTTTTTTATGGCATTTTTTATGGCCTTTCTCTCTTTTTTAGGGCCTTCTCTTTTTTATGGACTTTTTTTATTCCTCACTTGGGACAATGCTCTAATAATGATGATCATCACACTTCTATTTATTTACAACTCAATGATTACAACTCGATACTAGAACAAATATGACTCTATGTGAATGCCTCCGGCGGTGTACCAGGATATGCAATGAACCAACAGTGACATGTATGAAAGAATTATGAACGGTGGCTTTGCCACAAATACTATGCCAACTACACGATCGTGCTAAGCAGTATGACAACAATGAATGTGTCATGATGAACGGAATGATGGAAAGTTGCATGGAATTATATATCGGAATGGCTATGGAAATACCATAATAGGTAGGTATGGTGGTTGTTTCGAGGAAGATATAAGGAGGTTTATGTGTGAAAGAGCATATCATATCACGGGGTTTGGATGCACCGGCGAATTTTGCGCCAACTCTCAATGTGAGAAAGGGCAATGCACGGTACCGAAGAGGCTAGCAAGGGTGGAAGGGTGAGAGTGCGTATAATCCATGGACTCAACATTAGTCATAAAGAACTCACATACTTATTGCAAAAATCTACAAGTCATCAAAAACCTCGGCACTACGCGCATGCTCCTAGGGGGATAGATTGGTAGGAAAAGACCATCGCTCGTCCCGGACCGCCACTCATAAGGAAGACAATCAAATAAGACCTCATGTTTCAAATTTGTTGCATAACGTTTACCATACGTGCATGCTACGGGACTTAAAAATCTCAACACAAGTATTTCTCAATTTCACAACTACTCAGCTAGCATGACTTTGATATTATTACCTCCATATCTCAAAACAATCATCAAGCATCAAACTTTTCTTAGTATTCAACACACTCATAAGAAAGTTTTATTATTAATCTTGCATACCAAGCATATTAGGATTTTAAACAAATTACCATGCTATTAAGACTCTCAAAATAATCTAAGTGAAGAATGAGAGAACAATAGTTTCTATAAAACAAATCCACCACCGTGCTCTAAAAGATATAAGTGAAGCACTAGAGCAAAATTATAAAGCTCAAAAGATATAAGTGAAGCACATAGAGTATTCTATCAAATTCCAAATCATGTATGGCTCTCTCAAAAGGTGTGTACAGCAAGGATGATTGTGTTAAACTAATAAGCAAAGACTCAAATTATAAAAGACGCTCCAAGCAAAACACATATCATGTGGTGAATAAAAATATAGCTCCAAGTAAAGTTACCGATAGAAGTAGACGAAAAAGGGGATGCCTTCCGGGGCATCCCCAAGCTTTGGCTTTTAGGTGTCCTTAGATTATATTGGGGGTGCCATGGGAATCCCCAATCTTAGGCTCTTGCCACTCCTTGTTCCATAATCCATCAAATCTTTACCCAAAACTTGAAAACTTCACAACACAAAACTTAAGGTAGAAAACTCGTGAGCTCCGTTAGCGAAAGAAAACAAAAAACCACTTCAAGGTACTGTAATGAACTCATTATTCATTTATCTTGGTGTTATACTTACTGTATTCCAACTTCTCTATGGATTATAAACTATTTTACTAGCCATAGATTCATCAAAATAAGCAAACAACACACGAAAAACAGAATCTGTCAAAAACAGAATAGTCCGTAGTAATCTGTAGCTAGCGCAAGATCTGGAACCCCAAAAATTCTAAATAAATTTCTGGACGTGAGAAATTTATCTATTAATCATCTGCAAAAAGAATTAACTAAATATCTATTTCCAATTAAAAATGACAGCAGTTCTCGTGAGCGCTAAAGTTTCTGTGTTTGCCAGCAAGTTCAATCAAGACTTTCCCCGAGTCTTCCCAACGGTTCTACTTGGCACAAACACTAATTAAACACAAAAAACACAACCAAAACAGAGGCTAGATAATTTATTTATTAAATTACAGCAAGGAAAAATATTGGGTTGTCTCCCAACAAGCGCTTTTCTTTAAAGCCTTATAGCTAGGCATTGATAATTTTAATGATGCTCACAAGAAAGACAAGAATTGAAGCACAAAAGGAGCATCATAAAGCATGTGACAAACACATCTAATTCTAACATACTTCCTATGCATAGGCATCTTATAGGCAAATAAATTATCAAGGCAAGCAAAAACTAGCATATGCAAGGAAGAGGAAAGAAACAATATCAATCTCAACATAACGAGAGGTAATTTAGTAACATGAAAATTTCTACAACCATATTTTCCTCTCTCATAGTAATTATATGTAGGATCATAAGAAAATTCAACTATATAGCTATCACATAAAATATTCTCAACATGATCCACATGCATGCAAAGTTGGCACTTTTCCGAAATAATGGGATTAACATTAACTAAAGTCATGACCTTCCCAAATGCACTTTTATCAAAAACTTCATAAGATTGAACATTCTCTAAATATGTGGGATCTAAGTTGACATTCTTCCAAACCCACTTTCAATATTATTGCAAAATTATAATCAATCTCATATTCATCATGGGGTTTAAATAAATTTTCAAGATCAAAAGAAGAATCACCCCAATCATGGTCATTGCAACAAGTAGAGGACATAACAAAACTAGCATCCCCAAGCTTAGGGTTTTGCATACTATTAGCACAATTGTCATTAATAGAATTTATAATAACATCATTGCAATAATGCTTTTTATTCAAAGATCTATCGTGAATCACTTCATAACATACTTCATCGCAATTTTCAGATTCACGAATTTCAAACAAAACTTCATAAAGATAATCTAGTGCACAAAACTCACTAGCAATTGGTTCAACATAACTGGATCTCTTAAAAAGATTAGCAAGCGGATGAGGATCCATAAAGCTTAGGTTCTCTGTTTAGTAATAAATAAATGACTATTCCAACCATACGAGCAAACAAAAAGCAAACGGGCCAGAAGAGGCAAATAGAGGAAAAGAGGGAGGATAGAGAGAGAGGGCGAATAAAACGGCAAGGGTGAAGTGGGGGGAGGAAAATGAGAGGCAAATGGCAAATAATGTAATGCGGGAGATAGGGATTGTGATGGGTACTTGGTATGTTGACTTTTGCGCAGACTCCCCGACAACGGCGCCAGAAATTCTTCTTGCTACCTCTTGAGCACTGCGTTGGATTTCCCCAAAGAGGAAGGGATGATGCAGCAAAGTAGCGTAAGTATTTCCCTCAGTTTTTGAGAACCAAGGTATCAATCCAGTAGGAGGCTACGCTCGAGTCCCTCGTACCTACACAAAAACAATAGCTCAACGCAACCAACGCGCTTAGGGGTTGTCAATCCCTTCACGGCCACTTACGAAAGTGAGATCTGATAGAGCTGATAAATAATATTTTTTGGTATTTTTGGTATAGAGATGCAAAGTAAATAAAGTAAAAGCAAAGTAAAACAAAGCAATAGTAAAGTGATGGAGATTGATATGATGAGAAAGAGACCCGGGGCCATAGGTTTCACTAGTGGCTTCTCTCAAGAGCATAAGTATTCTACGGTGGGTGAACAAATTACTGTTGAGCAATTGACAGAATTGAGCATAGTTATGAGAATATCTAGTATGATCATGTATATAGGCATCACGTCCGAGACAAGTAGACCGAAACGATTCTGCATCTACTACTATTACTCCACTCATCGACCGCTATCCAGCATGCATCTAGAGTATTAAGTTAAAAACAGAGTAACGCCTTAAGCAAGATGACATGATGTAGAGGGATAGTTTCATGCAATATGATAAAAAACCCATCTTGTTATCCTCGATGGCAACAATACAATACGTGCCTTGCTGCCCCTTCTGTCATTGGGAAAGGACACCGCGAGATTGAACCCAAAGCTAAGCACTTCTCCCATGGCAAGAACAACCAATCTAGTAGGCCAAACCAAACTGATAATTCGAAGAGACTTGCAAAGATAACCAATCATACATAAAAGAATTCAGAGAATATTCAAATATTATTCATAGATAGACTTGATCATAAACCCACAATTCATCGGTCTCAACAAACACACCGCAAAAAGAAGATTACATCGAGTAGATCTCCACGAGAGAGGGGGAGAACATTGTATTGAGATCCAAAAAGAGAGAAGAATCCATCTAGCTACTAGCTATGGACCCGTAGGACTGAAGTAAACTACTCACACTTCATCGGAGGGGCTTGGATGATGATGTAGAAGCCCTCCATGATCGATGCCTCCTCCGGCGGAGCTCCGGAACAGGCCCCAAGATGGGATCTCATGGATACAGAAAGTTGTGGCGGTGGAATTAGGTTTTTGGCTCCGTCCCGGATCGTTTGGGGGTACGTGGATATATATAGGGGGAAGAAGTACGTCGGTGGAGCTTCGAGGGGCCCACGAGGCAGGGGGCGCGCCCCTACCCTCGTGAGCACCTCGTGGCTTTCTTGACGGAGGGTCCAAGTCTCCTGGATCTTATCTGATGAGAAAATCACGTTTCCGAAGGTTTCATTCCGTTTGGACTCCGTTTGATATTCCTTTTCTTCGAAACCCTAAAACAGGCAAAAAACAGCAATTCTGGGCTGGGCCTCCGGTTAATAGGTTAGTCCCAAAAATAATATAAAAGTGGAAAATAAAGCCCAATAATGTCTAAAACAGTAGATAATATAGCATGGAGCAATCAAAAATTATAGATACGTTGGAGACGTATCAGCCATCAAGCCTTACGGTGACGGCACAGTGGAACTCTCAATGAAAGCACCAATGTCGGTGTCAAAACCGATGGATCTCGGGTAGGGGGTCCCGAACTGTGCGTCTAACGCGGATGGTAACAGGAGGCGGGGGACATGATGTTTACCTAGGTTCGGGCCCTCTCGATGGAGGTAATACCCTACTTCCGGCTTGATTGATCTTGATGATATGAGTATTACAAGAGTTGATCTACCACGAGATCGTAGAGGCTAAACCCTAGAAGCTAGTCTATGGTATGATTGTTGTTGTCGTACGGACTAAACCCTCCGGTTTATACAGACACCAGAGGGGGCTAGGGTTACACAGAGTCGGTTACAAGGGAGGAGATCTACATATCCGTATTTCCAAGCTTGCCTTCCACGCCAAGTAAAGTCCCACCCGGACACGGGACGAAGTCTTCAATCTTGTATCTTCATAGTCCAACAGTCCGGACAAAGGATATAGTCCAGCTATCCGGAGACCCCCTAATCCAGGACTCCCTCAATAGTACTTAAGTACTTGTTCTACTTGAGTGGTAACCATAGAAGCATGTTTACTAATAAGTTTAAGTTCACCTTTGACATTAGCCATATAATCACCCAAGTGTTCAAGCATATCAACACTGCGTTTTAATTCTCTACCAAAATAAGCATTGAAGTCTTCTTGCTTAACCATAAATTTATCAAACTCATCTAAGCATGGGCTAGCAAACTTGGTGAATGGGATTTCAGCTTTATCATATCTATAGAGAGAATTTACCTTTACTACCTGTGTCGGGTTATCAAGACCATGTGTTTCTTCAATAGGTGATGGATTAAAACCATATATTTCTTCAACGGGCGGTAAATTAAGACCATGTATTTCTTCAATAGGAGGTAAATTCTTAACATCTTCAGCTTTAATACCCTTTTTCATGGATTTCTTTGCCTCTTGCATATCTTCAGGACTGAGAAATAGAACATCCCTTTTCTTCGGGGTTGGTTTAGCAATAGGCTCAGGAAGTGTCCAATTATTTTCATTTGTCAACATATTATTCAATAGAATTTCAGCTTCATCCGGTGTTCTTTCCATGAAAACAGAACCAACACAACTATCCAGGTAATCTCTGGAAGCATCGGTTAGTCCATTATAAAAGATATCAAGTATTTCATTTTTCTTAAGAGGGTGATCAGGCAAAGCATTAAGTAATTGGAGAAGCCTCCCCCAAGCTTGTGGGAGACTCTCTTCTTCAATTTGCACAAAATTATATATATCCCTTAAGACAGCTTGTTTCTTATGAGCAGGGAAATATTTAGCAGAGAAGTAATAAATCATATCCTGGGGACTACACACACAACCAGGATCAAGAGAATTAAACCATATCTTAGCATCACCCTTTAATGAGAACGGAAATATTTTAAGGATATAAAAGTAGTGAGTTCTCTCATCATTAGTGAACAGGGTAGCTATATCATTTAATTTAGTAAGATGTGCCACAACAGTTTTAGATTCATAGCCATAAAAAGAATCAGATTCAACCAAAGTAATTATATCAGGATCAATAGAGAATTCATAATCCTTATCAGTAACAAAGATAGGTGAAGTAGCATAAGTAGGATCATATTTCATTCTAGCATTCAGAGTTTTTTGTTTAAGCTTAGCTAATAATTTCTTAAGATCACTTCTATCATTGTAAGCAAGAAAGTCTCTTTTACTTTCTTCATCCATAACATAGCCCTCAGACACAACAGGTAATTCATATTTATTAGGAGAGCCTTCATAATCACTTTCATCAGTATTATCAGTTTCAATAATTTCATTCTCTCTAACCCTAGCAAGTTGTTCATCAAGAAATTCACCAAGTGGCACAGTTGTATCAAGCATAGAAGTAGTTTCATCATAAGTATCATGCATAGCAGAAGTGGCATCCTCAATAATATGCGACATATCGGAATCAATAGCAGAAGCGTGTTTAGGTGTCGCAAGCTTACTCAAAACAGAAGGTGAATCAAGTGCGGAGCTAGATGGCAGTTCCTTACCTCCCCACGTAGTTGAGGGATAAATCTTGGTTTTTGGATCTCTCAAGTTCTTCATAATGATAAGCAGATATAAATCCCAAGTGACTCAAAGAATAGAGCTATGCTCCCCCGCAACGGCGCCAGAAAATAGTCTTGATAACCCACAAGTATAGGGGATCGCAAGAGATTTCGAGGGTAGAGTATTCAACCCAAATTTATTGATTCGACACAAGGGGAGCCAAAGAATATTCTCAAGTATTAGCAGCTGAGTTGTCAGTTCAACCACACCTGGAAACTTAATATCTGCAGCAAGGTATTTAGTAGAAAAGTAATATGATAGTAGTGGTAATGGTAGCAAAAGGTAACGATAGCAAAAGTAATGTTTTTGGTATTTTGTAGTGATTGTAACAATAGCAACGAAAAAGTAAATAAACGAAGAACAATATATGAAAAGCTCGTAGGCAATGGATCGGTGATAGGGAATTATGCTGGATGTGGTTCATCATGTGACAGTCATAACCTAGGGTGACACAGAACTAGCTCCAATTCATCAATGTAATGTAGGCATGTATTCCGAATATAGTCATACATGCTTATGGAAAAGAACTTGCATGGCATCTTTTGTCCTACCCTCCCGTGGCAGCGGGGTCCTAGCGGAAACTTAGGGATATTAAGGCCTCCTTTTAATAGAGTATCGGACCAAAGCATTAACACATAGTGAATACATGTACTCCTCAAACTACGATCATCACCGGGAGTGGTCCCAATTATTGTCACTTTGGGGTTACCGGATCATAACACATAGTAGGTGACTATAGACTTGCAAGATAGGATCAAGAACTCACATATATTCATGAAAACATAATAGGTTCAGATCTGAAATCATGGCACTCGGGCCCTAGTGACAAGCATTAAGTATAGCAAAGTCATAGCAACATCAATCTCAGAACATAGTGGATACTAGGTATCAAATCCTAACAAAACTAACTCGATTATATAATAAATCTCATCCAACCCATCACCGTCCAGCAAGCTTACGATGGAATTACTCACGCACGGCGGTGAGCATCATGAAATTGGAGATGGAGGATGGTTGATGATGACGATGGCGACGGATTCCCCTCTTTGGAGCCCCGAACGGACTCCAGATCAGCCCTCCCGAGAGAGTTTAGGGCTTGGCGGCGGCTCCGTATCGTGAAACGCGATGATTCTTTATCTTTGATTTTTTTTTCTCGGAACACGAATATATAGAGTTGGAGTTGAGGTTGGAGGAGCTCCAGGGGGCCCACGAGGTAGGGGGCGTGCCCAGGGGGGCAGCCGCGCCCCCACCCTCGTGGCTAGGGTGTGGGCCCCTGGTCTTGATCTTTTGCCAGTATCTTTTATTATTTCCAAAATAATCTCTGCGAAGTTTCAGGTCATTCCGAGAACTTTTGTTTCTACACATAAATAACACCATGGCAATTCTGCTGAAAACAACGTCAGTCCGGGTTAGTTCCATTCAAATCATGCAAGTTAGAGTCCAAAACAAGGGCAAAAGTGTTTGGAAAAGTAGATACGACGGAGACATATCAATAAGCCTTTCGTTAGCGGATCCGCAAGCATATCCTTTGTCCTTATATGCTCGAGACTTATAGTTTGATCCTGGATTTTATCTTCCACAACATAATACCTTATCTCTGTTGTTTTGGCAGCATTACTCGACTTGTTGTTGTGAGCATAGAATACTGCGGGCTGGTTATCACAGTACATCTTTAGTGGTTTGTGAATACAATCTACCACTTTCAAGTCGGGTATAAATTTCTTTAGCCATATCGCCTGCCTCGTGGCCTCGAAGCATGCTATGAATTCTGGATAGATCGTGGATGATGCAACTATCGACTGTTTGGAGCTTTTCCACGAAATAGCTCCCCCAGCGAGAGTGAATACGTATCCTAACTGGATTTTCTATCATCTCTGTCCCCCACAAAATCTGCGTCCGAATACCCTTTTATCTCTAGGGAATCACATCTCATGTATGTTAGCATGTAGTCCTTCATGCCTTGCGCATAATGCAATGCTTTCTTTACCATCTTCCAGTGCTCAATGCCTGGATCCTCTTGATATCTACTGAGTACCCCAGTGATAAAAGCTAAGTCATGGCGAGTACACACTTGTGCATACTGTAAGTTTCCAATAGCCGAAGCATATGGTACTGCTTTCGTTTGATCGATCTCGTACTGATTCTTGGGACATTGGAATTTCCCAAAACTATCGCCCATGACTATAGGAGCAGGTGTGGCTTTACTCGCATGCATATTATACTTTTAAGGACCTTTTCTAAATATGCCTTCTGTGATAGTCCTAAGACTTCATTGTTCCTATCTTGGTGAATCTCTATGCCCAAAACATATGATGCTTCACCAAGATCTGTTATATCAAAATTTGAGGATAAGAACTTCTTTGTTTCTAGTAGTAGACTAACATCACTGCTAGCAAGGAAGATATCATCCACATACATGATTAGGAAAATATATTTCCCATTTTAAACCCTGCATAAATGTAGTTATCCTCCATATTTTCTTTAAAACCAATTTTTTAATCATTTGATTAAACTTTAGATACTACTGTCTAGAGGCTTGCTTTATTCCATAAATGGATTTCTTTAGGCGGCATCCCATATTTTCCTTGCCTTCCATGATAAAACCCTTGGGTTGTTTCATGTAGACCTTTTCTTTTAAATGACCATTCAGAAAATGCCGTCTTTACATCCATTTTATGTAACTCTAAATCAAAATGCGCAACTAACACCATTATGATTCTTCAGGAATCATTATATGAGACCGGGGAAAAAGTCTCATTGTAGTATATCCCTTCTCTTTGTGTAAATCCTTTTGTCACAAGTCGGGCTTTGTACTTTTCTACATTCCCGTTAGGGTCATACTTTGTTTTGTAGACCCATTTGTAGCCTACTGTTTTGGCTCCTTTAGGAATTTCCTCTAAGTCCCAAACATCTTTGGAACTCATCGATTTCATCTCGTCTTCCATTGTGTTCATCCACTTTGATGAATGAGGGATTCACATGGCTTCTTCATATGAGGTGGGATCTTCTTATGTATGAACTATTTTCGTGTTATAAACTTTATAATCAGTAGAAATAGCTGACTTTTTGTGTCTTGTAGACCTTCTAAGGGCCTCAGTTTCTGGCACATTCTGTGCCTCAACTTCTGGCACTTCTTGTAAAATTTGCTGCTGCACATCCCTTTCATGCTCAACAACGGGTTCAGTCGGCTCCTAACAGACAGGTTCCGGGTCTACTCCCATGGTTGTCATGGGTGGAGTTGCAACTGGTAGTGACAAAAATGGCTCCTGAATCATTGGATTAGGTGCATGCACCCTCTTCTCCTCAAGATCAATTTTCCGAGCTACCATGCCCCCCTCATCATTTCTTCCTCTAAGAAGACTGCATGTCTTGTTTCTACAAACTTTGTATATTTGTCTGGACAGTAGAAACAAATACCCTTTGATCTGTCTGGATAGCCAATGAAGTGGCTGCTCACTGCTTTGGGATCTAACTTTTCAATGTTTGGATTAAACATTTTGGCCTCAGCAGGGCACCCCCCACACCCTGAAGTGTTGTAGGGATGACACTCTTCTTGTCCATAGCTCGTACGGTGTTTTGGGCACCGACTTGCTTAGTACTCTATTGACAATGTGAATGGCGGTTTTAAGCGCCTCCATCCATAATCCCAATGGCAAGGTGGAGTAACTCATCATGATGCACACCGTATCCATAAGTGTATGGTTGCACCTTTCAGCTACTCCATTTTGCTGAGGCTCGCCCGACATTGAATACTGGGCTACTATGCCAGTCTCCTGCAAGAACTTTGCAAAAGGTTCAGGGACTTGGCCATATGGAGTGTGCCAACCGTAGTACTCTCCCCCACGGTCGGATCTTACTATCTTTTTTCTTTTATCATGCTGATTTTCAACTTTAGCTTTGAATATCTTAAAT
The DNA here is from genome assembly GCF_018294505.1 of Triticum aestivum. Classification (NCBI taxonomy): domain Eukaryota; kingdom Viridiplantae; phylum Streptophyta; class Magnoliopsida; order Poales; family Poaceae; genus Triticum; species Triticum aestivum. The sequence goes on along the minus strand of NC_057800.1, from coordinate 595,377,976 downwards.
TTATCCAATGCTTCAGATCTTTCTTTGATTGGATAAATACATCCATAGTGAGAGTAGTCATCTGTGAATGTTATGAACGAGTCATATCCATCCACACTTTTCACCCGAAATGGTCCACAAATGTTAGTGTGAATGATTTCTAGTGTGCATGTGCTATGGATTGCACCTTTTTTAATTTGTTTTATATACTTTCCTTTAATGCAATCTATGCATTGTTCTAAGTCTGAGAATTCTAACGGAGGAAGAATTTCACTTTTGACTAATCTTTCTATTCTCCCCTTGGAAATATGTCCCAAGCGACAATGCCATAATTTCCATGAGTCGTGTGTTCTCTTTCTTTTCTTCTGTTCTTTATTCGACGTGACATGCTCATTCACATTACACATAGAGTGCACTTTTTCACGTAGTGATAAAAAATAAAGCTCATCGTGTAGTAAAGCATCACCCACATAAGCATTATTAAACCATATGGCACACTTGCCATGTCCAAAATAACATTCATAATTATCTTTGTCCAAACATGAAACACTAATCAATTTTCTATGGCATGATGGAACAAATAAAACATCTCTAAGTAGAAGCTTGAATCCATCAGCTAACTCCAAGGAGACGTCGCCGACAGCTGCAACTTCTGCTTCGACTCCATTTGCCACTTCAATGCGTCTTTCGCTTCTTTGCGTAGTCTACGTCGAATGAAATCCCTGTAAAGAATTTGCAACATGAACAGTTGCTCTTGAGTCAATCCACCAAGTGGATTTCAAAAACGGTGTATACAAGGATTCATTTACAAAGGAAACTATATTGTTACCTCTTTTTGCCATGATTGACTTTAGCCAATCAGGGTAGTCTTTCTTGTAATTCCTGGTCTTCTTACAGTGGAGGCATGTGTCTTTGTCCACTGGGAAAGACTTTTGCTGATGCTGATAGGGAGCTTTTCTATGTGGCTTATGAGGAGAACCTTTGCTATTTTGATTGTATTTTTTTCTTGTTATCCTTCACATAGTTGAGTGAACCATCATGTGAGGTTTTGAGACTGTCCTCTTCTTGGACACACATTGCTATTGTCTTTTCAATGTCCCATGTTTTAGGTGACATATTGTAGTTTACAATAAAGGTTTTAAACTCCTTTGGTAGTGAAGCCATGACTAGGTGGACCAGGAGCGCTGGTTTGATCTCCAGAATTGCATCCATGGGCTTGAGCTTTGCTGCCAGGTAGCTCATCCTGAGGATGCGCTCTCTTATTCCATGACCACCGCCAGTGTAGTTCTATGTCACCAGTTGCTTTATCAACAGGGTGGCATATGCCTTTGAAGAACCAGTTCACTCGTTCTTTATCTTTGTAAGCAACCCCCCTACAGAAGTGCACTCTGCAATTGAGCCCACGATGGCGTTCTCAATTGTATCCTTTATAAATGCCATGCACTTTTTGTTTGCATTGACCCACTTTTGGTTTTCAATGGAATATAACATCTTCACGGGAGCATGATCTCCCCTCTTTTTATCCCACGCAACATCATCATCAGTGGCCTCTCTGACTGGCTTCGTAGGTCTGACCGGCTGTGATGTGTCCACAACCCAGTCCAGCTTAGCAGAGACAAATGCCAGTTCTACTTTCTTCCTCCACTCAGTGTAGTTGTCACCTCTAAGTGTAGAAACATCTTTTAGGCAACTCATCAAGTTGAAGTCTCCTTCTGTCTGGCCGAACGAGCTGGAGCCGGTGGCCATGGTGGTGCTGTGGCGCACGGTGGTGATGGCAGAGAGTGGATGGCGGCGGTGGTGGAGCTTCCCGTGAGCACCGCGCTAACCCTAGATCGGTAGGGAGTGTTGGTGAGGTTTATGGCAGCGATAAACCTCGTATCGCGTGCCCCACCCCACCTCTGTTTATATAGCACGGGTCACAGGGGCCCACCAACCATGGTTTGGTTGGGCGTCCCCGATCAGGGCGCGAGTCAGGGGCCCGTTCGACCCGTTGAGTTCGAATGGGAGAGAGGTCAACCTAACAGCTACTCCCTTCCAAAATAGATGACTCAACTTTGTACTAACTTTAATACAAAGTTAATATAAAGTTGGGTCATCTATTTTGAAATGGAGGGAGTACGTTCGAGGCATGCTTGCTTTTCTATAATATAACCGGGCCAAGCCGACGTGTGGCTCTCTTCTGGCTCTATCGTGCCTGGGATCTCGGACCTGCTCCAGAGTCTAGACTAGATTGCTGCCCTGACAAGAAACGAAGGATACAAGTCACTCGGTAGTACTCCATCCGTTCCAAAATATAGTGCGGCCGCGCTTTCCAAGGTCCAACTTTGACCATAAATTTAACCAACTGCGGCGGAACCAAAAATTATATAATTGAAAACTTCTTTCGAATATGAATTCATTGATATGATTTTTGCTCCCGCCGCAATCGGTCTTGTTAGTTAAATTTATGGTCAAAGTTGAAGCACGAGGATAGAGGAAGCACTACATTATGAAATGGAGGGAGTACTCCTTAATAGTACTCCCTCCGTTCAGAATTACTTGTCTCGAAAATGGATGTATCTAAATCTAAAATACATCTAGATACATCCATTTCTGTGACGAGTAATTCCGAGCGGAGGGAGTAGATTTTAAAACCATCTGCGTCACCTTGGGTCTAGAACAATTCCCTTGTTGGAACCTTTCCCGAACTGCCCAAATCGCTGCAAACATAGTTTCCTGACGACACGTGCATGACTAGTAACCCGGGAAGCAAGCCAAGCAACGGGAGCTCGCTGCCGCCGTTGGCATCAAGGCCCCAATGGAGTTGGAGCGTGACAGCTCAAAAACTCCGCAGTTGACGGAGAGAATTCGAAATCCAATCCAAAAAACACTCTACTGCAGGAAGCAGGACGGGCCGAAAACAAGTGTCAGTTGGAAAGCAACAGAAACCGAGAAAAGGCATCACATGTACTAGAAGCGGAATGACACACGAAACATTTATCAGTCCCAGTGCTGATGAGTGATGGGCACGAAGCATTTGACTGGCCAAACACCGTGCCAAGACACGTCGAGCCCGCAGCCGCAAAGCGGAACGCCACGCGGGTGGCCCGTGCGACGGCGAACGATCTGTGGCGCGGGAACCCAAACCTGCGGGCGTCCACGGAAATGGCAAGTGTACGTCCGACTTAGGGTCGGCTTAAATTTCCTGATCCGTCCCCTTGGGTTGCCGTCGTCCTGCTCCTCAATGGGTGGCTATCGCGACGCCGGAGGAGCTGGATGAGGTGAAAGCTCGATGGGAAGCCACATCAGGTTGGAACCATATAGTCCTGGAGGCTGCTGTGGACCATGGCATGGCCCTCAACATGTGAATCTGGTCGTGTGAGATACTCAACAGACCGCGGTAAATTAAGCAGGACATTTTTCCACGACTTTACTAGAGTTATTTATCTAAAACCATCATAGTTATAGCTAAGGTAACAACTTAGTATTACATTTGAGTCAGGGCACAAGAATCCATAAATTTTGTGCCTAACCAATAACACGGAGCACTGATTGTCTGATTTGCTCACGAAAACAGTGAAACCGACATGTGGGCCACATCTGTCGGGCTGTTGTGGCATGCTTGTGTGGACAATTTTGCTGAGTTGGATGAGGTCCCATCTGTCAATGACTCGAGTGTTTATCTTTTTCACCTTTTCTTTTTTCATTTTTCTCATGGGCATTACAGCAAACAGGCTATGGGCGTCTCGGCTCCACGACCAGGAAGCAAGGCCGTGCAGCAGCTCCCGGGGAGCCGGCTTATGCAGTCGTGGCAAGGAGAAGCTCTGGCGGCGCCACGACCAGGCGAGGCCGCGCGGCGGCTTACCAGGGAGCCGACTTATGCAGTTGCGACAAGGAGAAGCTCCGGCGGCGCCGCGACCAGACGAGGCCGCGCGACGGCTCACAGGGGAGCCGGCTGATGCAATCGCGACAAGGAGAAGCTTCGGTGGCGCCCATGGTGGTCTTCTGTAACGTGAAGGCGATGGTGGGCTCGGGCGCACGGGACGCCGATGGCGGACTCGCGACCGCAACCGGACATGCCCTCCATGGCGCGCGCCAACACAGGTGAGGCCAGGGCCTCCCTGCGCACCGCCGTGGTGCCGCCAGCCGCCGCGCAGAGCAGTTCCAGCGCCGCCAGCGCGTGCTCCACCGTGGCGTCCATCGGGCCCGACGCTGCAACCGCTTCCGCCTCCATTAGTCCGCGCACGAGGAGGAGGTCCTGCGCAGGAGGCGTCTCGGGGGCGGCCCGATGCTTCTGTCCCGTCGAAAATGGATGGTAGGTGGCTGGGGCCGGCGGCTCACTGGTGGTGGGGTGGCTTGCCGGGGTTGGGCTGCGGCGGCGTTGCGGATAAGGTTGTGGTCGGGGTTGGTTGATTGGATGGAGAGAGAGAGGAAGAAGACAGAGGCTGATAGGTGGGACCTCATCCAACTCAGCAAAATTGTCCACACAAGCATGCCACATCAGACCGACAGATGGGGCCCACATGTCGGTTTCACTGTTTTCGTGAGCAAATCATACAATCAGTGCTCCGCGTTATTGGTTAGGCATAAAATTGGTAGTTTCTTGTGACTTGACTCAAATGTAGTACTCCCTCCATTCCAAAATATAGTGCACCCGCGCTTCTCGAGGTCCAACTTTGACCGTAAATTTAATCAACGAGACCAACTGCGGCGAGAGAAAAAAATTATATAATTGAAAACTTCTTTCGAATATGAATTCAAAATATAATTTTGCTCCCGTCGCAATCGGTCTTAATAGTTAAATTTATGGTCAAAGTTGAAGCACGTGGATAGATAAAGCACTACATTGTGGAATAAAGGGAGTAGTAAATTGTTACCCTAGCCTCAACTAAGGTGATTTTGGATAAATAACTCACTCCACTACGACCAGTGTGGGACGCTTCGGGCGCACACTGAAAGGTGGCTTCACACTATCTGACCACCGAAGGAGGAAGCAGGCAGGGTTTCACTTTCCCAGGCACCTTGCTCGCTTCCCCCGTGAAGAGGTTTCACTTTCGAGCCATGCTAGCTTTCTAATCCAGTCTAGCTCAAGGTAGCTTCCCAGACAACAACGAAGGCTACAAGTCGGTAGGTTTTACCATCTGAACGGTAGAGCTTTTCCTACTAAACATCCCCATAGTTTTCTCCTGACGACACGTGCATGACTAACCGGGGAAGCAATGGTGCCGCTGTTGGCATCAAGGCCCGAATGGAGCACGACAGCTCAAGCACCCCACGGTTGACGGAGAGAAGTCGAACGGACGGGCCCAAAACAAGTGTCACCAGGAAAGGAACATGAACCGGGAAAAAGCATTTCGGAAGAGGAGTAGCACACGAAACGCCGCTCCTAGTCTGGATGGCAAAGCGAATTGACGTGCAGCATCTACGGCAGCTAGGCCGCGCACATGCTCGACAGTCACCGGGAAGGTTAGGCCGGCATCACTCACCATGTGCCAATCCCGGCGCCGATGAGTCGCGAACACGAAGCCATTGACTGGCCGAAGCACCGCGACGGCGATGAGTGATGAGCACGAAGCCATTGACTGGCCGAAGCACCGCGGCGGCGATGAGTGATGAGCACGAAGCCATTGGCTGGCCGAACGCCGCGCCGCGCTGCGGTGGCACGGCGCCAAAACCTGTCGAGTCCGCAGCCGCAAAGCGGAGCGCATGTGGCTGTGGCGCGGAAACCGGCCACACGAACCTGCGGGCGTCCACAGAAACGGCAAGTGTCCGATGCAACGTCGGCTGAGATTTCCTCATCCGTCACCTTCGGTCGCCGTCGTCCTGCGCCTCGACCGACGGGTGGCCGTCCTGACGGCACGTGCGGCGGCCAATGAGCTGGAACGTCGGTGAAGTGCTACATCAGGGAGGTTGCAGCCACATGCATGGTCCTGGCAGGCCGGCGCATAGATAGCGTGGCCTTCATTCGGTTCTGAATCTGGTCGTGTCAGGCTCCGTATGGGACACAACACACAAGAGAGCCAAACATTTTATCATTTTCAAGGATCCACCGTCAACATGCTGCGAGCCTCATCAATTCATGAGCGTGAAATTTGGCTTTGGCGCGCGTAAAGCAGGCTACTCTACTCTAGACTCTAGTTGTTATTCTCTTGCCGCCATCGCCTGGCCGGCCCCGCCTGATCCTTATCACTTCATCGTCTCGCCGATGATGATCTTTGCTAACATTTTAAAGCGGTAGATCAGATCAAAGAGCCCTCTCAGAACAATTACGGTCGCTGTCGATGGAGGCTGAACATGAATGTCACCATCTTATCCCCAGGGAAAAAATCAGTAGGAGCATGCATGCGCCCGTCTCGGGCTGATTCAGATGCGGACAAGTGATGAGTTGGAATTTGAGGGAATTATAGTAAAAACTAGGGAAACGTTTTACATCAGGGCACCGTTTGAAACGCTGGGCCGGTCGCACGCCACTCGCGAGGCTCCTCCTCCAATCGTTTTCTTCACCTGACCTAGATGCTATCTTCTTCCCTTCCCTTTCTTCCCAACTCCACCAAGCAGGCTCTCATGGCGCAGCCGCAAGCTAGTCCAAGCACCACCTCCAGCCATTAGCTGCAACCACCGTGAGCTACTCCATGAGCACAAGCTACTTCGTCCACCTCCCGGCTCCGTTTTTTGCTACAACCGGCTCCATTTTTGCTACAAACCGAGGATGGCGAGCGCGGTGACCACGCACGGCGACTTGTTTTTTGCTACAACTAACTTCGTTTCCTGCTACGTCCGGTTTCCTTTTTTTGCTACAGCCGAGGCTGCTGAGCGTGGTGACTGTGGGTGGCGAGGATGGGCGACGCTGCTCCAAGCGACATTTAGTGAGGATGGGTGTCGCAGATTTGTGCTGCATGCTACAACCGGCATTGAAAATTGCTACCACCGGTGTCCCATCTAGCTACAACCGCGGTCATGATTTGCTGCATCGCACAATGATGTTTTGATTTTTCTACAACCAGCATCATGCTTTGCTACAAACATAGTGCGAAATGCTACAACCGGCAGCGGTACGGGTACAAGATGGAAGGACGAGGAAGGAAGATGCTACAATGGTGGATGGAAAATGATACAACCAGCTACACAAATTGATACAAGCAAATAAACACTATACTGCAACGATGGGGCGGATGCAGCAACGACGAGTGACTGCCCGGGGACGAGGACGATGACGCCACGATAGCTGTGAGGTTGCAGATGAGGTTTTTCATGCTGGAAACAAGGATTCGTGCTACAAGCTCCATGAAGCGATTTTTTTCGAACACGGGGAAGGAGGTTATGCGAGGGCGGCGGCCCGCGGTGACGAGGGCGACCACCGGCGGCGGCCGGCGCTGACGTGGACGGCCAGCGAGCTGGGGGTCACGGGGCTGCTAAGAATGAACATGCGTCATGGCTTATTATTTTTTAACTAGTGAGGCAGTTAAGGAAAATATATCTACGGTTATTAAGAGCAAATCATACGTACCGGGTGCGACCGGCCGAAATTTCGGCCGGTGCACCGGCGCCTGTTGCTCACCTAAAAACTATTGCTAACGAATTCTGACTTTCAGATTTAAATACAGGTGCCGTGTTTGTTCAGGGCTGATACGTCAGGGGGAAGGTTGATTTGTGCGATGACATATGATCGTCTGACCGTTTCTGTTTTGTTTTGTCAAATGAAAGTTTATGCTCGGTTTATACTTTTCACAATGACATGCGGGTTTGACCAGCGTATAATTTTCTTTTCAACACAGTCCAATCACAGATGTTTACATACACTCAACCTTATGGCGCATGCACACACACCATTGCCTCTATGAGCATTTCCAAGATACTGAGTGAACACAGTCGAAACCTGAAATAAATTCACGAAAATGGACGCATCACTGTCAAGTTTAGGACTTGAACCCTGAAGGACCGGTTCTACCATGAAAAACCCAAGCATAGAGCTACACTCAGTTTGCAATACTCTAACGTGTGTGATTAGCTCTTATCTATGTGAGAATTAAACAAGTCTCATCTAACCCTTACACCATTTGATTTTATGCATTTTTTGTGATTTTTTATTTTTAATTAATAAAATGATGTAGGTATTTTTTTTTGCGATGGAAAATGCTAGAGGTGTTAGACGAGATTTTGTTAATTCTCGTGTAAATGAGAATTAGGAAATTTGTACTCTAATTTTTTTAACTGTAATTCATTTTCTAATTGTGATAAGGCCATTCACATGTGTCACTTTATTGACAGGAGATTCTGGAAAGCTAAAATGAAAGAAACGGAAGAACAAGTTAATTAAATGTAGATAATCAAAATAAGCTTTCGCCCTGTTATATTAATACATCAACCATCCAATACAACAGTGAGATCATTGTTGGGGCAAACAACACAATCACGCCTAAAAAGAAAAAAACAAGATAAAGCAATCGATTGTTTTCAAGGGTATGTGTGCACTTAGAGATTGGTTATTGTGCAAAATTTTCTGTCAAAGATATTCCATAGGAATTTAGAGAACTTTTTACCCTATAAGGTTTGTTTGATTTGTAGTCAAGGTTTAATGTAGCGCTAGTCGTAAGCGAGGTGTTTAACCTTCGTTGATCCTCTAGGAGGCGTTCTAAACGTTGTGCAGCCTTTGCGGTTGTACAACTTCACCATCAAAGGTCTATTTGAGATATTATATGCATAAAAACATTAATTAAAATATTTGAATGAATAAATTGTCAACTATTGTTCATCGGAATATATTCTATTTGGTATGTAGGGTGATACGGCATCATTTCTCGTCGGGTGGACAACTTTGTATTTGCTCCCCATAGACTTTAGCTTACGCCCCAGGCAAGGCGTTTAGGCACTTCATAACCGTGCCTAAGCGTTACGTATGTGCCATCTTTTTCAATGGATTTTATAGAATTGCAAACCATAAAAATGTCAACTTTAGTCCAGTTGCATGTAGTTTCATAAAAGTCATGTTAAGCCATGTTTTTATGATGATTGGGGCATTCACCTAATCTTTAGGAGAGTTTTTTTTATTATACATTCACGTCTTTTCAATTCCTCTACCATTCAACATAGCATGACTTCATAACTATATATTTATGAACCAAAGAGGCAAACCTAAGGCGAGTCAATCCTCTCATGTTATCTATAGTTGACAAGAAAATAACTTATATGACATGATGCCGATGTCACATCTTTATAAATATTCTTGTTTTATTACTTCGAGAAATTTTTGTTTACTCTCAACCCATGAACCGAGGGGGGGAGGGGATTATGTAACTGTTTCCTTCCTCTCGAGAAAAAAAAATGACTAGGCTTTCTCGTGCAGCCGCCTCTGCCTTCGGGTTTCTTCCAAAAAGGTGGAGGGAACCCCAATGTGTTTGTTCTTGGAGTTTGGGTTGTTGTAGCCCCCAAATGTGGTGGCGAAGGTGTCATCGGGGACGTGTGTAAGTTATCCCCGTTTTGTCCTCATTTCAGTTATGTTGATTGGCGTCGATACAAGTCCTTTGGAGCTTCGGTCACTGCCAGATAAGGGGCGCATTGTTGTCTACATTTTTCTAGGTGGTTTGATGGTGCTACTCGGCAGATTAATTGGACGACAACGGATCCTATTTTGGTAATCTCGCTTCTTCTCCATACGGCGAAGCACGACCAACTTTGCTTCGTTGGGAATCTAGTGATTGTACTGAGATTACTTATCCTCTCCAACTCCGTTGGGATAGATCTGGAACACTTATCCATCCCTTCTTGACGCTTCCTTTTTCGGGACATCAATCTGATCAATAGTTCGATGTCACCATCTTCTTCTGGCTCTGACAAGCGGCTTCGTACGTTTTCCAACACTCAACAACGTTAACCAAACTCTGAGGGTGTTTCGGAGATTCAGAGGCAGCATCGACCTTTGGTCACAACACATCACTGGTGACTACAGGTGGAAGACGATGTCGACATGCCCAAGGACTAATGTTTTTTTGTAAGGACAGTCTTATAAGGGTTACACAATTTTAATATATGACATTGTCCTCCTAACAAACAAAATAAGGAAAGGAGATTGCACACGAGGAGAGGGACGTGAGATGTGCATAGCTAGGTGATGTCTACTACACAACCTTCTTCTTGTAGACGTTGTTGGGCCTCCAAGTGCAGATGTTTGTAGGACAGTAGCAAATTTCCCTCAAGTGGATGGCCTAAAGTTTATCAATCCATGAGAGGCGTACGATGAAGATGGTCTCTCTCAAGCAACCCTGCAACCAAATAACAAAGAGTCTCTTGTGTCCCCAACACAGCCAATACAATGGTAAATTGTATAGGTGCACTAGTTCGGTGAAGAGATGGTGATACAAGTGCAATATGGATAGTAGATATATATTTTTGTAATCTGAAAATATAAAAACAGCAAGGTAACTAATGATAAAAGTGAGCACAGACGGTATTGCAATGCTAGGAAACAAGGCCTAGGGTTCATAATTTCACTAGTGCAAGTTCTCTCAACAATAATAACATAATTGGATCATATAACTTTCCCTCAACACGCAACAAAGAGTCACTCCAAAGTCACTAATAGCGGAGAACAAACGAAGAGATTATGGTAGGGTACAAAACCACCTCAAAGTTATCCTTTCCGATCGACCTATTCTAGAGTCCGTAGTAAAATAACATGAAGCTATTCTTTCCGTTCGATCTATCATAGAGTTCGTACTAGAATAACACCTTAAGACACAAATCAACCAAAACCCTAATGTCACCTAGATACTCCATTGTCACCTCAAGTATCCGTGGGTATGATTATACGATATGCATCACACAATCTCAGATTCATCTATTCAAACCAACACAAAGTACTTCATTGGAATATACAAGGCAAGTTCTATAATGAAAGATTTCCACTAGTATATGAAAGTGATAACATAGGAGACTCTTTATCATGAAGATCATGGTGCTACTTTGAAGCACAAGTGTGGTAAAAGGATAGTAGCATTGCCCCTTCTCTCTTTTTCTCTCATTTTTTTGTTCTTTTGGGGCCTTCTCTTTTTTATGGCCTTTCTCCTTTTTTCTTTTTTTTCGTCCGGAGTCTCATCCCGACTTGTGGGGGAATCATAGTCTCCATCATCCTTTCCTCACTGGGACAATGCTCTAATAATGATGATCATCACACTTTTATTTACTTACAACTCAAGAATTACAACTCGATACTTAGAACAAGATATGACTCTATATGAATGCCTCCGGCGATGTACTGGGATGTGCAATGACTCATGAGTGACATGTATGAAAGAATTATGAACGGTGGCTTTGCCACAAATACAATGTCAACTACATGATCATGCATAGCAATATGACAATGATGGAGCGTGTCATAATAAACGGAATGGTGGAGAGTTACATGGCAATATATCTCGGAATGGCTATGGAAATGCCATAATAGGTAGGTATGGTGGCTGTTTTGGGGAAGGTATATGGTGGGTTTACGGTACCGGTGAAAGTTGCGCGGTACTAGAGAGGCTAGCAATGGTGAAAGGGTGAGAGTGCGTATAATCCATGGACTCAACATTAGTCATAAAGAACTCACATACTTATTGCAAAAATCTATTAGTTATCGAAACAGAGTACTACGCTCATGCTCCTAGGGGGATATATTGGTAGGAAAAGACCATCGCTCGTCCCCGACCGCCACTCATAAGGAAGGCAATCAATAAATAAATCATGCTCCGACTTCATCACATAACGGTTCACCATACGTGCACGTTACGGGAATCACAAAGTTCAACACAAGTATTTCTCAAATTCACAACTACTCAACTAGCATGACTCTAATATCACCATCTCCATATATCAAAACAATCATCAAGTATCAAACTTCTCATAGTATTCAATGCACTTTATATGAATTTTTTTATTATATCCCTCTTGGATGCATATCATATTAGGACTAAATTCATAACCAAAGCAAACTACCATGCTGTTCTAAAAGACTCTCAAAATAATATAAGTGAAGTATGAGAGTTCAACAATTTCTTCAAAATAAAACCACCACCGTGCTCTAAAAAGATATAAGTGAAGCATTAGAGCAACAGACAAACTACTCCGAAAGATATAAGTGGAGATCAATAAGTAGCCATATGCAACTATGTGAAGATTCTCTAACATTTAAGAATTTCAGATCTTGGTATTTTATTCAAACAGCAAGCAAAACAAAAGAGAATAAAATGACTCTCCAAGCAAAACACATATCATGTGGTGAATAAAAATATAGCTCCAGGTAAAGTTACCGATGAACGAAGACGAAAGAGGGGATGCCTTCCAGGGCATCCCCAAGCTTATGCTTTTTGGTGTCCTTGGATATGGCCTTGGGGTGCCTTCGGCATCCCCAAGCTTAGCCTCTTGCCACTCCTTATTCCATAGTACATCGAATCTTTACCCAAAACTTGAAAACTTCACAAACTTAACAGAAAACTCGTAAACTCCGTTAGTATAAGAAAATAAATCACCACTTTTGGTACTGTTGTGAACTCATTCTAAATTCATATTTGTGTAATATATACTGTATTCCAACTTCTCTATGGTTCATACCCTCCGATACTACTCATAGATTCATCAAAATAAGCAAACAACACAATAAAACAGAATCTGTCAAAAGCAGAACAGTCTGTAGTAATCTGTATCAAACGTATAATTCTAGAACCCAAAAAATCCTGAGAAATTAGGAAGTCCTAGTCAATTTGTTTATTAATCTACTGCAAGTTGAATTGGTATTTTACCGCTCTCTGGTAAAAAATGAAAATTATTCTCGTGAGCGCATATTTTCTGTTTTTTACAGCAAGATCAAATAACAATCACCCAAGAAGACCCTAAAGGCTTTACTTGGCACAAACACTAATTAAAACATAAAAATACAATCATAACAGAGGATAAATTATTTATTTATTACTAAATAGGAACAAAAAGCAAGGAACAAAAATAAAATTGGGTTGCCTCCCAACAAGCGCTATCGTTTAACGCCCCTAGCTAGGCATGATGATTTCAATGATTCTCACATAAATGATAAGAATTGAAACATAAAGAGATCATCATGAAGAATATGACTAGCACATTTAAGTCTAACCCACTTCCTATGCATAGGGATTTTGTGAGCAAACAACTTGTAGGAACAATAATCAACTAGCATAGGAAGGCAAAACAAGCATAACTTCAAAACTTTAAGCACATAGAGAGGAAACTTGATATTATTGCAATTCCTACAAGCATATGTTCCTCCCTCAAAATAATTTTCAGTAGCATCATGAATGAATCCAACAATATAACCAACACCTAAAGCATTCTTTTCATGATCTACCCGCATAGAAATTTTACTACTCTCCACATAAGCAAAATTCTTCTCATTCGGAATAGTGGGAATATCATAAAAAACTTGAATACTATAAATTGTTTCCACATTAAAAGTGTAATGTTCAGAAAAAGGGTAATCATAATCATGGCAAGTTTTATAAATATAATGATCTCTACTCTTTATAGCATAAGTGTCATCGCAATAGTCATCATAAATAGGAGGCATGCTATCATCATAATAAATTTGCTCATCAAAACCCGGGGGACTAAAAATATCATCTCCATTAAACGTAGCATCCCCAAGCTTGGGACAAACATTAATTTCAGCAAATATATTCTCAAAAATGTCATTCTCATCAAACATAGCATCCCCAAGCTTGGGCCTTTTCATATCATAAGCATAATCACTCTCATCATTAATAGTATGGATAGCACCAATAGTATAGCAATTATTATCATCACAATGAGTAATAGGAGCAACATTATTTGGGAGAGATACCTTTCTACCTTTGCTTCTCCGTCTTTTCTTTCTCTTCTTCACATCATGTGTGGGTTCAACGATCTTTTTGGAGCTCCTTATTAATGAGATTGGTTGAATAGAAGGCTCCTCCTCGATACCTGATTCATCATAAGAAATAATAGGAGGATATTGGGAAGTCTCTTCCCTTTCATTAGTATTCTCTTCATCTTCTATTTGTTTTCTTTTCTTTATGTAATTGGCAATATAAGGATTTTCAATACAATTCACCGCACAATACATATAAATTTCCTCTAGATCAAAATCAAGAAGTTTATCACGGGCAAATACTGGAAGATAGTTAGTTATACGTTTCATTTCTTCATAACCCATAAGCAAACTAAGTTCATTATGATGTGCAATGGAAATCAAGTCATCACAATTTTTGGAAACGATTAGACCATGAAACAATTTGCATCGGATGGTTAAATGACCACGTTCATTGCAAAGTTCACAAGTACGGCTAAGAAAATTTAAATTTTCAGCACAAACATCTAGCCTTTCTTGCAACCATTTAGTTTCTAAGTACTTATGCCTCTTGCAAAATCTATCTTCCCTAATTGGTGTGTACTTGCAAACTCTATGCACTCCACAAAAATCGACATGCTTATAAGAGACATTCTCATCATGACTAGTGCAATCATCATTAGTACTATGGATATTCAAAGAGTTCATACTAATAACATTGCAATCATGCTCATCATTCAAAGATTTAGTGCCAAACATTTTAATGCATTCTTCTTCTAACACTTTGGCACAATTTTCCTTTCCATCATACTCATGAAAGATATTAAAAAGATGAAGCGTACGAGGCAAACTCAATTCCATTTTTTGTAGTTTTCTTTTATAAACTAAACTAGTGATAAAACAAGAAACAAAAAGATTCGATTGCAAGATCTGAAGATATACCTTCAAGCGCTAACCTCCCCGGCAACAACGCCAGAAAAGAGCTTGATGTCTACTACACAACCTTCTTCTTGTAGACGTTGTTGGGCCTCCAAGTGCAGAGGTTTGTAGGACATTAGCAAATTTCCCTCAAGTGGATGACCTAAGGTTTATCAATCCGTAGGAGACGTAGGATGAAGATGATCTCTCTCAAGCAACCCTGCAACCAAATAACAAAGAGTCTCTTGTGTCCCCAACACACCCAATACAATGGTAAATTGTATAGGTGCACTAGTTCGGCGAAGAGATGGTGATACAAGTGCAATATGGATAGTAGATATTGGTTTTTGTAATCTGAAAATATAAAAACAGCAAGGTAACTAATGATAAAAGTGAGCACAAATGGTATTGCAATGCTAGGAAACAAGGCCTAGGGTTCATACTTTCACTAGTGCAAGTTCTCTCAACAATAATAACATAATTGGATCATATAACTTTCCCTCAACATGCAACAAAGAGTCACTCCAAAGTCACTAATAGCGGAGAACAAACGAAGAGATTATGGTAGGGTACGAAACCACCTCAAAGTTATCCTTTCTGATCGATCTATTCAAGAGTCCGTAGTAATATAACATGAAGCTATTATTTCCATTCGATCTATCATAGAGTTCGTACTATAATAACACCTTAAGACACAAATCAACCAAAACCCTAATGTCACCTAGATACTCCATTGTCACCTCAAGTATCCGTGGGTATGATTATACGATATGCAGCACACAATCTCAGATTCATCTATTCAAACCAACACAAAGTACTTCAAAGAGTGCCCCAAAGTTTCTACCGGAGAGTCAAGACGAAAACGTGTGCCGACCCCTATGCATAAGTTCACGAGGTCACGGAACTCGCAAGTTGATCACCAAAACATACATCAAGTGGATCACATGATATCCCATTGTCACCACAGATAAGCACGTGCAAGACATACATCAAGTGTTCTCAAATCCTTAAAGACTCAATCCGATAAGATAACTTCAAAGGGAAAACTCAATTCATCACAAGAGAGTAGAGGGGGAGAAACATCATAAAATCCAACTATAATAGCAAAGATCGCGATACATCAAGATCGTACCAGCTCAAGAACACGAGAGAGAGAGAGATCAAACACATAGCTATTGGTACATACCCTCAGCCCCGAGGGAGAACTACTCCCTCCGAGTCATGGAGAGCACCGGGATGATGAAGATGGCCACCGGAGAGGGATTCCCCCTCCGGCAGGGTGGCGGAACGGGTCTAGATTGGTTTTCGGTGGCCACGGAGGCCTCTGGCAGCGGAACTCCCGATCTATTCTGCTCCTCGAAGTTTTTAGGATAATATGGGTATATATAGGAGGAAGAAGTACGTCGGTGGATCTCTGGGCTGTCAACAAGGCAGGGGGGCGCGCCCCTACCCTCATGGGCAGCCTGGGACTCTTCTGGTCCATCTCCGATACTCCGTGGGCTTCTTCTAGTCCAAAAATAAGTTCCGTGAAGTTTCAGTTCAATTGGACTTCGTTTGATTTTCCTTTTCAGCGATAGTCTAAAGCAAGGAAAAAACAGAAACTGGCACTAGGCTCTAGGTTAATCGGTTAGTCCTAAAAATCATATAAAATAGCATATAAATGCATATAAAACATCCAAGGTTGATAATATAATAGCATGGAACATTCAAAAATTATAGATACGTTGGAGACGTATCACTAGGCACTTAATAGGGGAATCCATGCTAGCATGAAATCTTTGATGGATTATGCATTCATGGACGTAAATTTTGATATTTATATTTCCCTTGTATAACTAAGCGTCAACATGGTGGGCCTCCTTCCTAAAAGAAGAAGATATTAAGATACAACAATTTCGTCCATTTTTTTTACTGAATGTTAACTTGAAGATTTTTACCAAAGTCGTAAGTAATCATGTGACTACAGTTGCTCATAAGCTGGCCAGACCTACATAGACGACTTTCACCATTGAAAGGTGTCGTAGAGGGAGTTGTAGTTAAAATCGATGAAGTTATCTTGAAGCTGGAGTTCGAAAAGGCATACGATAAGGTCAAATGACCCTTTTTACCAAAAATTATGCACATGAAAGACTTCCGGGGAAAATGGTGACAATGGGTCAATTCATTTGTATGGGGCTAGCCTAGGTGTGAAGGAAAATAACAACATTCATCATTATTTTCAGACAAGAAAGAAGTTCGTCAGGGGGACCCACTATCATCCATCCTTTTCAGTGTTGTTGCAGACCTTCTAACATTACTTATTAGTCCTGCAAAGGAAATAGTTCATGTTGCGAGACTTATTCCCAATCTAGCGGATGGTTGAGTGTTTTTGTTGCAGTACGCTGATGATGCCATCACCTTTGTGGATCGTGACATTGAGAAAGCCAAAAACATGAAAATGATTCTTTGTCTTTTCAAATAGTTATCTCATCTAAAAAAATAAACTTTCACAATACCAAACTGATTTGTTTTGAAAATGCTAAAGGGGAAGAAGATCAATACAAACAACCTTTTGGTTGTGAGACTAGCTCATTCTCTTTTAAATATCCTGGAATTCAAATGCATTTTCCTAGATTGCTAAACAAGGAATGAAAAGGTGTTGAGGACCATTTCAAGAAAAAACTGGCTTGTTGGCTATGAAAGCTCATGTCTTATGGGCAAGGCTAACTTTAACCAACACTGTTCTCATGAGTCTTTCTATGTTTATGTTATCCTTCTTTGAAATACACGAAGGGGTAAGAACAGGATTGGATTACTATAGATCTAGATTTTTGTGATAATGCAAGGAACATAAGCGTAATTTTTGACTAACGAGATGGGATGTCATATGCTGCCCAAAGGACCATGGAGGTCTCAGGGTGGAGGACCTTGATACTGAAAACAAGTGTTTGTTGAGTAAATGACTCTATATGCTAGTTAATGAGGATGGTGTATGGCAAGCATTGTTGAGTGTTGAGTATATGTGCTATGTGTATATTGTGTATTGGGCCTGCCTCCTAGTTCCTTGTATAGTTGAGGTCCGTGGCCCACATTTGTACATCATATATACGTGCCTATGCACGAAGAGCAGTACATCGTGCAATCATAATCTCATACATGATATCAATTTCTTAAGTTTTCTTTCTCGCTTCCCATGTCGCCGCCGTCGCGCGTCTCCTCTGCGCGCCTCCGCCGCTCGTGCACTGTCGTGGTTTTGTCACGGCATATGTCCGAGAGAAAGGACTTAGTCATGGAGCCATCACGACGGGTTAGCTTGAAGGGGTTAAAGTGGACACAAGGACACAAGAGAGTTTATACTAGTTCGGCCCCTTCGATGAAGGTAAAAGCCTACGTCTAGTTGTGATGGGATTGATGGGGTTTCGATGACTAGGGAGCAAACAAGCTTCGCCTATGTCTCGAGTTGTTGTCTGTCTGTTCTCTGAACCGCCGCCGGGTCGTCCCCTTATATACACGGGTGACGCCCGTCGGTTCACAGATTCCCAATACCGGCTCATAGATGTGTCCGGTTTGGTCTCTACTTATTCCTAACTTACAATACAAGTTACATACCAACGCCGGTTTACGGCTACAGGCCTTGAACCGACTATGGGCCTTGAGCCCTCATCTGCCTTCTTGGGTTTCAACATAGTTAACTACTGACGAAATTAACCCGGCCCAGATAGGCCGATTTACGCCCAGTAGTGATATCCTCAACATTAGGCCCCAGATTGATTTGAACAGGTTCATGTCAATCCTTAGCAAAAAATTCTTCATCTTCAACACCTTCTTGTAGTTTGTTGAATCGCCGTGATGTCATCTTCTCTGGTCGTTGTAAACCGGCGTGACGTCACCTGTTATAAAGAAACTTATCCATGATACATTTTTTTGTTTAATAGGTCTGCGATAATCGAGGCGACAACTCCGTTTCCAGACCCATGGTTCCTTGATTTTCACGCCTGACACATGCCCCTTGCCTTATAAATAAGACCGAAGGGTCATTTCTTTTTCCCCTTCGTGCCCTTCTGCTTCGTCTTCCCCGCGTCGTCCAGCTTCGGAGCTCCGCCGCCGTCGACGACTTCTGCTCCAACCTTGGCCGCTGCATCACCCTGATTGTACCAGAGCATCACGGCGACCTTCTGTTTCTTCCTCGGCTCCGGTGAGTTCTTCACCTTTTCCTCCGTAGATCCATTCTAGGGTTTCTAAGTTCTTCAGTGTTCATCGTCTGCTTCGTACTCATATGATAGATCCTAGATGAACCTGTGAACCTTTGCTCTGTGTAGCGGTAGTTCTTAGCATCCGCCTTTACTTATATGCCTCAAGACCATAGATCTACCTGTATCTCTGCCCATTGATTCGGTACTGTTCTTTTTTGAACCTTGAATATTTTCCTTCTTTTCTGAACTTGCTTCAGATCCGTCGCTGTAGAGAAATCTTGTGAAATCTGTTTCTGTACACTTATCTATCCGCAATCTCAACTGTTTCAATGCTTAGATCCGGCGGTTTAACTTTGTAGAAAAATTGCCAAACCGGTATATACCATTAGTCCCCTTGTTGAACCGCCAGATGTTGTTGCTTCATAAAACTCCGGTTTAGATAGAGCTGTCTCCGGTTTAACATTGTACATACCAGTGCACTTTAATAAATGCATTCTTGAACCGGAATTACCTATCTTGTAGATTTCATCATGGCCAAGCAAGTATATGAGTGCAACTGGGTTCCTTCTCGCGTCACAGAGACTCAACTGAATAATTTAGTCCTGATCGGCGCTTTAGGCAGCAAAAACACCATCCATTGGAGAGCTCCTGGCAAAGAATGCCCTCCCACACCTCAAGAAGGAGAGGTCGTCGTTTTCGTAGATCACTTAGCCCGGGGCTTTAAGCCGCCCGGTTCTAAATTTTACCGGGACGTTTTAGCCGATTTTCAACTCCACCCACAAGACACTGGTCCCAACTCTGTTACAAACATGTGTCACTTCCAAGTGCTCTGTGAGGTGTTCTTTCAAGAGGAGCCCACAGTGGAGTTGTTCAGAGACTGTTTCCATCTAAACCGCCGTACTGAGTTTTCTGACGGTTCCAATACGGAATTGGGCGATGTGGCGATTCAGAAAAGGAAAGAGGTCACATACCCTCACGCCAAGCTGCACAGCCACCCCAAAGAGTGGAATCAAACATGGTTCTATTGCAAAGACACCTCCCCTGCTGGTGAAAATCCTTTGCCTGGCTTTCGTCCGGAGCGGCTTAGCAATACACACCCCTTTCCGCAAAGGTTGACTGCCAAGGAGAGAAGCAAATACGCTCCTCAACTATCCAAGCTTAGAGACTTCATGGCAATGGTTTAACATGAGTTGATCTCGCTCGCTGTTCGATAGTGTGGAGCATACTGCCCCTTAGTCAGCGCTCCGGTTTGATGTGCGAGTATACTGGCAGTGTTGATGACCCACTGCGACATGCTAACATCTAGCTTACCGATGAAGAAATCACAGAGGCTGTGAATAAAATGCTGAATGAACCGGAACACGTCTGTGCTCGAACCGGCGTGCTTCCCTTCTGTGCCACCAACAAACCGCCAGCTGTAAGAGTTTGATTGTTCTTTTTTTCTGAACCTGTTATTGATATATCTGGTCATTGTTTAATAGCAATGCCTGTTTAAATAGGGCAATGATCCATTTTGGAGCAAGAAACTGCCGCAGGAGAAACCAGAAAAACTAGACAAACCGGAAAGATCAATCCGGCAAAAGACTAAAGCTGTGAAGAAGACTACCCACAGGAAAAGAACCACTGCATCCTCTGATCCGGCCGCTGATGACGATGTGGGTAACCCGGACCTTGAGGTAGAACTTGATTCACTTGGCTTATTTTTCACGCGCCTTATTGATGATGATATTTGTCAGGATGATGCCGAAGCCAGTCATGCTGATGTTGCAGAGGTAATTATTCTTTCCTCCGATTCAGATCCTTTGCCTTCACTAAAAATCCGTCAGGCAAACCGGAAGGTTAAATTTTCTCATCCTCTTGCTTACTTGGATCCCAAATTTCTTATGAAGACCCAACAGCACGAAGCTCGCCGCACGACCCGGCATAGTGGCCAGGTAGTTACCTCCGCCGGTTTACCGAATAGTCCGGTTCGGAAACGCCATTCAGAGGTCTCTAATTTGCCTGTCAGTGCTTGTCCTAAAATGGGCTGTTTTCGTCAACCTCTTAATCCGTCTGACTCCGATTATCAGGTCACTTCCCATTCATCATCTGGCGAGTCATCAGCTACCCAGCTGCCGCCGCTCAAAACGGTGCTTGGGTAAGCCATACTTATCATAATGCTTCTGGTGTATTACTTTGTAGCATATACTGTACTGACCTTTGTTACTCCTTTCAGGGCCAAGCCTAAGCCAAGCAAGAAGGCTCGCCTAGATAAAGCGGCTGAAGAAGATGCTATTCCTGAACCGGACAGAGTACTCAACCCTGAAGCGGCCATCCGTGAGGATGTGCCAAACGACCCACCACCACAAGATGATGATTTTATTACTGAAGAGAGACATGTTGATACCTCCGGTCCTGTTGACCAGCCCAGAAGCCCCATCCGGATTGAGAAATCCACCAGTCCATCCAAGTCTACTGATAAACTGACGGCCCCAATGCAAACTGGCGACGCCAAGGACGATGAAGTTGTTATTACTGGCATTGGCCATACAGAGCCAAGCAATCCTGTCGCTTTGTCTAAACATACTGCCAAGGAAGAATTTGCTGCCTTTGGCAAGGGCAAGTGGAATGTTGATCTGGCGACTTACGCTGCTCTGAACGCCCAAGACATCCATTCCGGCTATCTGAACTGGCTGTATACCAGTCGTGACTATGAAGCCGGTCTGGTTAACATGATGAAAGATAAATATGAGGTAACTTCCATATGCTCTTTCCTGCTTGTATGCTTCAATTCTTGCTGACTCGCCTAGCCCCCAAGGACCGGTTTGTAATCTTCTTTCAAACCGGTACTTACTAATATAAATCTTAAAGCCTCGAAATTCATTGATGTAGCCCCCAAGGGTCGGTTCAACTTAGTGTAGTTAAATCGGGACTCAAGTAATTAATATCGCCGCATCAGAACTTATTTGAAAAAATAGCCATTAGCCCCCAAGTGCCAAGTTGAATACTTGGATTGAGCTTGAGACTTTATAATCAAGTGAAATATGAAGATCAAATAGGCATTAGCCCCCAAGCGCCAAGTGCATAACTTGTTATGTGGTTGGTGCTTCAATTCTTGCACTGCTTGCTGAATCATATAACTGTCTGTATGCAGGCTGAGCTGAAGACAAAAGAGACCCAAATCACCGATTGTCACACCCTCGATGCGACTATAGCTCCCACGTGTCGAGGCACGACTTAGAGACATAATCGCATTGAAGGCATATGTCGCAAGTTAGGCAATCTTCACAACATCCCATGTAATGTAAATAATAAAGGGGAGATAACATAGTTGGCTTACACTCGCCACATCAATCAAGTACATAAATAACATTACATCATCCAAACACTCATGGCCCGACTACGGCGCCAAAATAAAAGAGAACCCAACATGCGACAACGGTCCCGTTCACCCCCAACTGGGCACCACTACTGATCATCGGGAAAGGAAACATGGTAACGTTGAGAGTCTTCGTCGAACTCCCACTTGAGCTCATACGCGTCTCCTAGAGCGGAATCATCGGGCCCTGCACCTGGTGTAATAGTAATCTGTGAGCCACAAGGACTCAGCAATCTCGCGCCCTCGCGATCAAGACTATTTAAGCTTATAGGTAAGGCAAGGTAAAAAATATGTGGAGCTGCAGCAAGCGACTAGCAAAGATATGGTGGTTAACTTATTCGCAAAAGAGAGCGAGAAGAGGAGGCAAAGCGCGAGCGAGAAACTAGAGAAACAACCTGCGCAAACATTACTCCAACACCGTGTCCACTTCCCGGACTCCGCCGAGAAGAGGCCATCACGATAACACACTCAGTTGATTCATTTTAATTAAGTTAAGGTTCAAGTTATCTACAACCGGACATTAACAAATTCCCATCTGCCCATAACCGCGGGCACGGCTTTCGAAAGTTCAAATCCCTGCAGGGGAGTCCCAACTTAGCCCATGACAAGCTCTCACGGTCAACGAAGGAATAGACCTCCTCCCAAGACGTTCTGATCAGACTCAGTATCTCGGTTCTTCAAGACACTTCGACAGGTTAAAACAAGACCAGCAACACCGCCCGAATGTGCGGACAAATCTCGATAGGAGCTGCACATATCTTGTTCTCAGGGCACACTCAGATGAGCCAGACGTCGGGTAGGCCAGCCCAGAGTTGCCCCTGGTAGCCCCGGACATTGCTCGGTTGGACCAACACTCAGAGGAGCACTGGCCCGGGGGGTTAAAATAAGATGACCCTTGAGTCTGCAGAACCCAAGGGAAAGAAAAGGCTAGGTGGCGAATGGTAAGACCAATGTTGGGAATTGCTGCAAAAGCTTTAATCAAGGCGAACTATCAAGGGGTTCCCATTATAACCCAACCGCGCAAGGAACGCAAAATCCAGGAACATGACACCGATATGACGGAAACTAGGGCGGCAAGAGTGGAACAAAACACTAGGCGAGAGGCAGAGCCTTCCACCCTTTACCAAGTATATAGATGCATTAAGATAACATAGCAATATAATGATATCCCAACAACTATATAAATGTTCCAACAAGGAACGGCCTTCAATCTTCACCTGCAACTAGCAACGCTATAAGAGGGGCTGAGCAAAGCGTTAACATAGCCAATCAACGGTTTGGTAGGACAATGGTGGGTTAGAGGTTTGACATGGCAATTTGGGAGGCTTGAAAGCAAGTGGTAGGCATCGTAGCAATGGCATAGCAAAAGAGCGAGCAAACTAGCATAGCAAAGATAGTAGTGATTTCGAGGGTATGATCATCTTGCCTGCACAGTTGTCAGAGTTGACTGGATCCTCAAAAGCAAACTCAACAGGCTCCTCGTTAGCGAACTCGTCTCCCGGCTCTACCCAAACAAGACAAACAAGCAACAAGGAGACAATCAACCACGTGCAAGACCAAGCAATATGATGCAATGATGATATGCTATGCGGAATGCGATGCGGGATGCAAAATGCAAGATATGATAGGAAATGCATGAACCTGGCCTCAACTTGGAAATCCAAGTGTGCCACTGGAAAGATGAGATTAAATCGCTTGAAAACAATATAAAGAACATCGGAATCGGAGTTATGGTTTGGAAATGGCAAGCGATTCAAATATGACACCGGTCTGTGATTTACAACAAGTAGCCATCTAAATGCAACGAGATGAACATGCTACAACACCCGAACATGACAACAAAATACATGGCAGGGATGCATACAAGATGCTTAACAAAAGTCTAGCACTGAGCTACGGCCAATTCATCCATTAATAGGTTCAAACAAGCATGGCAAAAATGCATATGACAAACAGATCTCAGAGTTAGTGAAATTAACACTTGTCTAGATTTTCAGATCAGGTAGCCCTCTTCGGAGCAACAAAACTACATGCTACAGGATCTGAACATGGCAAAGTAAAGCATGACATGGAGCTACTCAAAGAGCTTAACAAAAGTCCCTTAGTGACCTTGAGCCAGAAGGGATCAGAAAATATAAATGCAAGCATGTGAACATGGCAAAAACATAATCAGTTTTCAGACTTAGTGAAAACTGACACATGCTGAAACATAACTCAAGTAGGCATGTTTACAAGCTCGATGCACTCACTACGGTGCAAGTCATGGCAAGACAAGCATACACCCATCAAGAAGGTACAAAAATCAAGCTAGACATGGCAAGAACAATAGCATAGAATGCATGGATCAACTACAACATCATCGGCAAAATTGCAAACAAGTTAACAATCTGCCCAGATTCACAACGTAGCAAAAGTAGAGATCGATTGACTCAAGCTAGGGTGCTCCATAATTGCAAAAAAACACATGGATGGATAGAGCACTACAATATTAATAAAACATCCTTACTGATCATCCTCAAAAGAGGCACGGATCACTAGGAAACAACATGAACATATGACAACATGAGATAAACAGCTCAAGGACTTAGTGGAAATGCTAAGTCCCTGAAAACAGAATTACTAAGTGCACCACTTTGCAAGCTTGCACTAGTCACCACACACATCACAAAAATACATGGGTTGCACCTCTGGAAAGATGACAAAACCCTTAGCAAAACACATGTAGAGCATCAGGGCATATCATGCACACATTAATCATGGCAAAAATGACAAAAAGCTAAATGAAGTAGTAGATCTGACAATTATCTCAAGTAGCCCTCTTATAACAGCATTTAGGGCATCAAGATGAACTCAAATGAAAATGATGCAATGGAACGAAATGATGTACTCTCTGAGATGAACATTTTGATATGTTATATGCATGAATCGGAGCTATGGATGCAAAGTTATGGAGCTATGAACAGGGGCACTTGGATCTGCAATTTCGGGACTTAGAGAAAAAAATCAACCTCTAGGGTTTACTGTTCATCCGGATCTAGATCGGGCACGCAAACCGAGGTTCACCAGAACCTTCGCCGGAGCTGCAACGGGGATCGCCGGAGTCGGGGACGAGGCCGGGGCGGTGGAGCTCACCGGAGTGGTGGCGGCGGTGGCCGGCCGGCGCGGTGGGGCCGGACGAAGGGCGCGGCGAGGTCGGCGCGGAGGCGGCGGCCGTTGGCGGCGGCGGCGCCGGCGGCGGCGAGAGGCGGGCGGCGCCGCGGCGGCGAACTGGGTGGCTCGGGCGGCGCGGCAGGTAGCTGGAGGCGGCGCGGGGCGATGGCGGCTCGGCCCAGGCGGTGGAGGAGGAGGGCCCTCCCTGGGCCTGGCGGGCCGGGGGCGCGAGGTGGCGGCGAAGTGGTCCCGCGGGACACGTGGCGGCAGCGGAGAGGACGGCGGCGGTGTCCGGCGCGCGGACGAACGTGTCCGGCGCGCTGCGGGGAAAATATCTAGGGTTAGGGGGGAAGGAGACCCGGGATTTCATGGAGGGATCTATTTATAGGCATAGAGGGAGCTAGGAGAGTCCAAATGAGGTGCGGTTTGCGGCCACGTGATCGTGATCGAACGCTCTAGATGATGGAGCAGGTTTAGATGGGTTTTGGGACAAATTGGAGGGGTGTTGGGCTGCAACACACACGAGGCCTTTTCGGTCCCTCGGTTAACCGTTGGAGTATCAAACGAAGTCCAAATGATACGAAACTTGACAAGCAGTCTACCGGTAGTAAACCAAGGCCGCTTGGCAAGTCTTGGTCCAATCCGGAAATGTTTAATCCCCACACACGAAAGAAAGCTAGAGATGGCCACTGGAGGAGAACGAAGCGCTGGAATGCAAAACGGACAACGGGGAAAATGCTCGAATGCATGAGACGAACACGTATGCAAATGCAATGCACATGATGACATGATATGAGATGCATGACAACGACAACAACACACGGAGACAAAGACCCGAACCCGAGGAAATAAATATAACTTAACGCCGAAAGGGCAAGAGTTGGAGTACAAATTGGGAAAGTTACATCCGGGGTGTTACACCGATCTCCAAGAAAATCTGAAGTCCCAACACACTGAAACCTCAAAAGCAAAAGAGGAGTTGACCAGCGCCTTAAGCGTCATGGAACAACTTAAGAAGGATTTCAAGAAGGAGCGGGCGGATTGGGCTACTGAAAAATCCGCTTTAACCAAACGAGCAGAAGACACCGAGGCTGCACTAAAACCGGTGGTGGATGAACTGACCAGCATAAAGCAGCACGTGCATGCCATGACCGTTGCTATCTTTGGTAAGCCGGTTTGATTTCTGAATTGATTCTGCCGTCTTACAGAGCTGCCGGTTTGTTAACCCTTTGTGATATTTTAGGGACACGCATTGGTCATTTGGGGTCAGATGTGCGGAAGAAATTGAAAGCCGCCTATACGTTGATTGAACAACTGTACACTAGTGCACAGCGGATCATCTGTACTGCATCCCACAACAAGCCGGCGCCCACTTTGATTCAGGACACTCTGCAGAAACTGTCGGTGCTTCCTGCCCGATTTGAAGAGCTGAAGAAATCTGCTGCTCGAACCGGTGCGGTCAATGCCTTAATCCGGGCAAAAGCTTGGGTGCCGGATTTTGATCCTATTGAAGCGGCTCAGGACTATCCCAGCTTGAAGGAAGACAGGTCAGAGTTTAGTGAAGCGGATCTGCGAGCAATAAACCAGGAGGTGCGTCCGCTAGCTTGTCAATTGGCTGAAGAAGCAGACTTGTCTCATTATCAAGCCCAATATGACAATCAAAACAAGCGAGTAGCTGCACCAATTCATGAAGCGGAAAATCTTATCCCTCCAATCCGTAAGCATACTTACGCTCCCGATATTGAACCGTCATTGCTGATCCATGATGAAGCTGTCTTTCGAGCATTAATGGGAATCGACTGGACAACTGTTGATTTCCAGCCGCTGGGTAGAGAAACTGAAGTTGAAGCGGCACGGGATGACCCACAACCATCAGGCCAGGCTGGTGACCAAGCTTGAACTGGCAGCCGGTTTAAACCGCTTCTCCTTTGAAAAACAATGATCTTGTTTTGGGCACCGTGTTGCCTTGTAATAGGCTAGCTGATACTCTTGATCTTAATATGCCTTCGTGCATAACCACTGCAACTTGTGCTTTCTTTGGGTGATGAACTTTCCAAAGTATTTTCTGCAACATAAAAAATCTTAAAGTGCCACCGTGGTTGTACCGTCAGGCGGAGTATGATGTCTGCATATATAAAATCAAAATATCTGAAATTTAAGCATATGATCAAATCTTTGAGATACATAATACCTGCCATCGTTGGGCATGAAGTTGGCTTAGCCAATCTTGAAGTGGAGGTTTCATAAACCCACACTGTTGGAGGAGATAGCAGCTCCTGTATATATATAATGCCGGTTTACCATGTAAACTGTGCTGGGTTATAAAACACCGTGTTACTCCGTAATAGGATGTTAACAAAAAATCAAACCGAGCAAATAGTCTCCGGATTAAAAATGGACCATGTTCCGTCAATTGACAGTGTGAACCGGTTTAAAATTTTGTCGGTTTAAAAAACGCAACAAAAAGAAAGAAATATCTATCAAAGAAAATTGTGAAGCAAAGGCAATGATAAAACCATTTGCAAAAAGAGGCTTATTTGAGCCGATCAGATGGCGTTACCATGGTCGGACATGACCAAGCTCCCGATAGGTGTAGCTATGGTTCAAGTCAGCCAGGTCCCCAAATGAAACCATGACATTTATGCCGATCAAGAGGCGTGGCAATGGTTCGGGTTCGACCAAGCCCCCAAGTGATTCTGTGGCCTTAGGCCAATCAAGAGGCGTGACTGGTTCAGACGTGACCAAGTCCCCAAGTGATCTGGTGGATCTCGCCTATCAAGAGGTGTTGCATTGGTTCGGACACAACCAAGCCCCCAAGTGATATAACATGATGCTTTTGAAAAGCTAACTCAAGGGGTAAACCGGAGGCCGCTTTAGAACAACTCCGTGTAACCACACATGATGTAAAAGGACAGATACCCCGCTTTAGCTGAGGTTCCGGTTTATTATATTTAATCATAATATATACATCGTCGTAATATGTACATAAGTAGAGCCAATGGCTCAGGTATAGTAAGGCCGAAGATGAGCTATGTTCCACGGCCTATTGGTCTCTTCCTCTGATGTACATGAGTCTTTATGCTCTCGAATATCGATCAGATAGTATGACCCGTTCTGCAGATTCTTGCTGACCACGGAAGGTCCCTCCCAAGGTGGGGATAGCTTATGCATATCAGTCTGGTCTTGAATGAGCCGAAGCATCAAATCTCCTTCCTGAAAGGCTCTGGTTCTGACTCGGTGACTGTGATAACGACGAAGGTCCTGTTGGTAAATCGCCGAGCGGGCGGCTGCTATGTCACGTTCTTCATCCAACAGGTCCAAAGCGTCTTGCCGTGTTGTCTCGTTGTCTGCTTCAACATAAGCCGCCACACGAGGTGAGTCATGATGGATATCACTCGGGAGAACCGCCTCCGCTCCGTAGACCATGAAGAACGGCGTGTATCCTGTTGATCTGTTGGGTGTAGTATTGATGCTCCATAACACAGATGGTAACTCTTCTACCCAACAACCCGGCATTCTCTGCAAAGGAACCATAAGCCGGGGCTTGATGCCTCTCAAGATCTCTTGATTAGCCCTTTCTGCTTGACCATTGGACTGTGGGTGTGCCACTGATGAAACATCAAGCCGAATGTGCTCCCGTTCGCAGAACTCCTTCATGGCACCCTTGGACAAATTGGTACCATTATCTGTGATGATACTGTGTGGAAAGCCAAACCGAAAAATCACTTTTTTGATGAACTGAACCGCCGTGGCTGCATCACACTTGCTAACAGGTTCTGCTTCCACCCACTTTGTAAACTTGTCAACCGCCACCAGGAGGTGGGTCTTCTTATCTTTGGACCTTTTGAAAGGCCCAACCATATCCAGCCCCCAAGTCGCAAACGGACAAGTAATTGGAATCATTCTCAATTCTTGAGCTGGCACATGAGCACGTCTTGAAAACTTTTGGCAACCGTCACATCGTCTGACCAAATCCTCCGCATCAGCATGAGCAGTTAACCAATAGAAGCCATGGCGAAACGCTTTAGCTACCAAAGATTTTGAACCGGCATGGTGACCACAATCTCCTTCGTGGATCTCACACAAAATTTCACAACCTCCTTCAGGAGACACACAGCGTTGAAACGCCCCTGATACACTGCAATGATGCAACTCGCCATTGACAATAGTCATGGACTTGGACCGCCGGATTATCTGTCGGGCCAGAGTCTCATCCTCTGGTAATTCGCCCCGGTTCATGTATGCCAGGTAAGGAAGCGTCCAATCCGGAATGACATGAAGAGCTGCCACCAATTGAGCCTCCGGATCAGGAATAGCCAAATCCGCTTCACCAGGGAGCTTGACCGACGGGTTGTGTAGTACATCCAGAAAAACATTGGGCGGGACCGGTTTGCGCTGAGAGCCCAGCCGGCTTAAAGCGTCCGCCGCTTCATTCTCCCGTCGGTCCACATGGTCCACCTGATAGCCTTTAAAGTGACCTGCAACAATATCCACCTCACGACGATACGCTGCCATGAGTGGGTCCCTGGAATCCCATGTGCCAGATACTTGTTGAGCCACGAGGTCCGAGTCACCGAAGCACTTAACTCGACTTAGATTCATCTCCTTAGCCATCCGGAGACCATGGAGCAAGGCTTCATACTCAGCTGCATTGTTAGTACAAGGGAACATTAAACAGAGAACGTAACAAAACTTATCACCTCACAGGGAAGTTAATACGACTCCAGCCCTCGAGCCTTCCAATTGCCTGGATCCGTCAAAATGGATGGTCCAATATGTGTGATCCGGCTTTTCTTCAGGTGTAGCAATTCCGTCCAATCATTGATGAAATCAACAAGTGCTTGAGACTAAACCGCCGTCCGAGGCACATACTTCAATCCGTGCGGCCCAAGCTCTATAGCCCACTTGGCAATCCGGCCAGTCGCTTCCCGGTTCTGGATGATATCCCCCAAAGGAGCAGAACTAACCACCATAATTGGGTGCCCTTGGAAGTATTGCTTAAACTTCCGGCTTGCCATAAAAACTCCGTGCACCAGCTTCTGCCAATGCGGATACCTTTGCTTGGACTCAATGAGTACCTCACTAATATAATAGACCGGACGTTAAATCGGATGCTCCTTACCTGCCTCCTTTCGCTCCACCACAATAGCCACACTGACCGCACGAGCATCAGCAACAACATATAGCAGTAACGGCTCCTTGTCAATGGGAGCGGCGAGCACAGGCGGATTGATCAATTGCCGCTTTAAGTCCTCAAATGCTTCATCAGCAACGGAACTCCAGACGAATTGATCCATCTTCTTCAACATCTGATACAAAGGGATTGCCTTCTCACCAAGGCGGCTGATAAACCGGCTTAACGCGGCAATCCGGCCTGCCAGGCGTTGAACATCATTAATACACTTCGGTTTAGCCAGGGAGGTGATGGCTGTGATCTTCTCCGGATTAGCCTCAATTCCCCTGTTGGACACCAGAAAACCCAATAACTTGCCTGCCGGTACACCGAAGACACACTTGGCCGGATTAAGCATCATCTTGTACGTCCTCAGGTTATCAAAGGTTTCCTTCAAGTCGTCAACCAAAGTCTCCTTCTCCCTGGACTTATCCACGATATTATCCACCTAAGCATGTACATTACGGCCAATTTGCTTGTGAAGACAATTTTGTACACACCGTTGATAAGTTGCCTGGGCACTCTTGAGCCCAAAGGGCATAGACACATAGCAGAAGGCTCCAAAGGGAGTTATGAATGCCGTCTTCTCCTGGTCCTCAACTGCCATTTTGATCTGATGATAGCCAGAATATGCATCCAAAAAACTTAAATGCTCACAACCCGCCGTAGCAGCAATAATTTGATCAATACAGGGGACGGCAAAGGGATCTGCTGGACAAGCCTTATTAAGATATGTATAATCCACACACATGCGCCAGGTGCCATTTTTCTTAAGGACCAGCACCGGATTGGCAAGCCACTCAGGGTGAAAAACTTCAACAATAAAACCAGCTGCTAAGAGCCTGGCTACCTCTTCTCCAATCGCCTTGCGTCTTTCTTTGTTAAACCGGCGGAGGAACTGTTTCACCGGTTTGTATTTAGGATCCACATTAAGGGTGTGCTCAGCGAGTTGCCTCGGTACACCTGGCATGTCAGAGGGTTTCCATGCAAAAATGTCCCGATTCTCACGGATGAACTCGATGAGCGCGCTTTCCTATTTCGGATCCAAGTTGGCACTGATGCTGAACTGCTTGGACGAATCGCCAGGTATGAAGTCAACAAGCTTAGTTTCTGCTGCCGATTTGAACTTCAGGGCCGGATCATGCTCCGTAGTTGGCTTCTTTAATGGAGTCATGTCCGCCGGATCAACATTGTCCTATAATACTTCAGCTCCTCGGTGGCACAAACCGACTCTGCGTAGGCCGCATCTCCTTCCTCGCACTCCAAAGCGATTTTACGGCTTCCATGAACTGTTATTGTCCCCTTGTGACCCAGCATCTTGAGCTGCAAATACACATAACAGGGCCGTGCCATAAACTTGGCGTAGGCCGGTCGCCCAAACAGGGTGTGCTATGGACTTTGGATTTTCACCACTTCAAACGTCAATGTCTCCGACCTGGAATCATGATCATCTCCAAAGGCCACTTCCAGAGCTATCTTACCAACATGATATGCTGACTTGCCAGGTACCACTCCGTGGAACACCGTATTAGACGGTTTGAGATTTTTATCTGTTAGTCCCATACGATGGAAGGTCTCATAGTACAAGATATTAATGCTGCTCCCTCCATCCATGAGCACCTTGGTGAACTTGTAACCTGGCACCTGAGGCGCCACCACCAGAGCCAACTGACCCGGATTATCAGCCTGGGGAGGGTGATCCTCTCTGCTCCATATGATTGGCTATTCAGACCAGCGTAGATAACGGGGCACGGCCGGTTCAACAGAGTTGACTGCCCGCCTCTGAACCTTCCGGTCTTGCTTGTCCAAGCTAGTGGTGAAGACATGGTATTGCCCACTATTCAACTGCTTTGGGTTGCTCCGGTAACCTGACTGTTGCTGCTGTTGGTTGTAACCACCCTGGTTGTTCTGATTATTTTGATTATTATGTCCGCCCGAATTACCATTAAATCCTGAACCGGAATTTCCTCCACCATAACCCGGCCCGGATCCTGAGCCACCACCGGAGCCGTGATCATACCGGAAAGCATTAGAATTCTTGAACTCCTGCATAATGAAGCAATCCTTCCAAAGGTGGTTTGCTAGCACCTCCTTCGTTCCATGTCTTGGACAGGGCTGGCTCAGTAGATAATTTAGGCGGTCCGGGTTAGGGTTGGGGTGCTCCATTGCGATTTGGCGGTTTGCCCCTGCGTCGCTGGCCCTTATCCTGCGCGTTGGTGTTAGCCACAAAGTCCATGTTACCATCCGCTTTACGCTTGCCTCCACCACCATTGCCTGCCGAGTGATGCTGCTGACCTTTGGAATTCCTGTTCCTCTTTCCCTTCCCTGCCATGTCGTCATCAGATTCGGGATCCTTGGTACTATCAGAATCAACATACTTTACCAAAGCAGCCATGAGGGTCCCCATGTCAGTGCAATGGCACTTCATTCGTCCCAATTTCAGCTTTAGGGGCCCAAACCGGCAGTTGCCTTCTAGGTTTAAGACTGCGGTGTCAGCGTTGATGCGGTCTGATAAATGCAACACTTGTGAGACCCGGCGCACCCAATGAGTCATCAATTCTCCTTCCTCCTGGACACAGGCAGCTAAGTCTACTATCGACATGGGTTGCTTACATGTATCCTTGAAATTACTGATAAACCGGGCTCGTAATTGGGCCCATGAACTGATAGAATTGGCCGGTAAGCTTTTTAACCAAGTGCGGGCCGTTCCTTCAAGCATCATGGTGAAGTACTTCGCACATGCCGCATCATCCACATCAAGCATCTCCATGGCCATCTCATAGCTCTCCACCCATGTCTCTGGGGGTTGATCTGGCATGTAATTTGGTACCTTGCGCGGGCCCTTGAAATCCTTGGGCAGGCGCACATTGCGTAAAGAAGGGACAAGGCAAGGCACCCCCAAAGAGCTAGAAGTAACACCGGGTTCGACCGAAATAGTTGGACAAACCGGCGTAAGCTGTCGAGCCTGATACTGTGCAGCTAACTCGGCCTCCCTGCGCGCTCGGGCCCGTTCCACCACTTCCTGAGCGTTATCAGCACCACCCGCCGGGTTGTTGCCGCAGGGTGCTCCACGTCGTTCATTACTTGACACTGCTGGTTCATCCATACGCCTGCTATAGCTCCGGCTTGGACGAGGGGTCGAGTGGATCCAGTCGCGGCTGTAGGAGTACGCTTCCTGTTGGACCAAAGCTGTCCTAAGAAGCTCCTTGACCCGTCGTGTCTCTACGGCCTGCGGCGAGTCACCTTCAATCGGAATGGCCTCCAGCCGTGCAGTAGCGGCAACGAGATTGTCCATTGGGTTGGAGTAGTGACCCGGAGGTGTTGAAACAGCCTGAGGTATAACAGTGTTTTGACGAGGCAGATTCATCGGACGGGGCTGAACTGGCGCACCAGTCCCCGGAGCTTCCGGCTGGTTTCCCTCCAGCGGATTGCTGGTTCCTGCTCCTGGGGTGTTGAAAAGGTCTCTGGCCTCGAAAGCCGAAGGCAAACGGGATCGGTACTTCCTCTTCATGAGTTCATGCGACGCGTTCTGGTCCAACATGAGCCTGTAGGCTTGTGCGTCTAAAGCGGCCCGCTCCATGGTCATCCTGGCACTCTCAGCTGCCAGGTCTGCCTTCGCCTGGGTGATCTGTTCCTTCACCTTCGCAATCTCCGTGTTGTGGACTTCCTGATCCGCCGGATTAGCTTCTGCCATAAGCACATCCAATGCATCAAATAGATCTGATAGAACTTGAGCCGGCGGGCGTGCAGAGCTTCCTGCCCCGGCAGCTGTCGCCGCTACTGAACCGGAGGTTATTGGCACAGCAGTCGAAGAATGAAGCGCTGCTTGTGTGCCGGCCATGAATATTCCAACTCGGTTGGGTAGATCAAAGGGGTCCGGAATACTGTCGCCATCGGAACAACCCCCAATCCGGCCATCTTGTAGCTGATATAGAGATTCAGTTTCTCTAGTTGATGACTCGTCGCCGGAATAAACGACGGTCTCGCCGCGAGATTCCGATCCATCCTCGTAACTTCCTCCATGGATGACTCCCACGAAGGCACGCTTCACGGCCGGTTTAACTCGGGCGGACCGCGCACGCTGAGCCATTTCGACGAGGTCGGTGCAGATGTCCGGCTCAGGGCCTGGTTCACCGATCTTGCCGATGAAAACGAGTATGCCACCAAAGGGGACCCGGTACCCGTACTCAGCTGAGCCGGCCTTGGGGCCCCAGCCTGCATCATCGATGTAGAGCTTGCCGCGACAACTCTTAGTCATCCGGCCCACAGCGTAGCCCTTGAGTCCTTCAAAGCGGCCCTCCAAGAACTTGAAACCATCGTGCGATAGCCCCACGGTGGGCGCCAACTGTCGTGGTTTTGTCGAGGCAGATGTCCTAGAGAAAGGACTTAGTCGTGGAGCCATTGCGACGGGTTAGCATGAAGGGGTTAAAGCGGACACAGGGACGCAAGAGAGTTTAGACTAGTTCGGCCCCTTCGATGAAGGTAAAAGCCTACGTCTAGTTGTGATGGGATTGATGGGGTTTTGATGACTAGGGAGCAAACAAGCTTCGCCTATGTCTCGAGTTGTTGTCTGTCTGTTCTCTGAACTACCGCCGGGTCGTCCCCTTATATACACGGGTGACGCCCGTCGGTTCACAAATTCCCAATACCGGCTCATAGATGTGTCTGGTTTGGTCTCTACTTATTCCTAACTTACAATACAAGTTACATACCAACGCCGGTTTACGGCTATAGGCCTTGAACCGACTATGGGCCTTGAGCCCTCATCTGCCTTCTTGGGTTTCAACATAGTTAACTATTGAAGAAGTTAACCTGGCCCAGATAGGCCGATTTATGCCCAGTCGTGATATCCTCAACATGCGCCCTCCGCGCTGGTAGCCGCCCGCGTGCTCGCTACCCCGAGCCGGCCGTGATCCATCCATCCTCCCGCGCGCCTGCTAATCTACGGGCCCGCCGCTGCGATCCATCCATCTGTTAGACTGTATATACGTAGTCTTGTATATGCCTTGTATTGTACCTCTTGGTACATCTATATAATGAGATAGCCACACCCCGTTTTAGTATGTCGAGCCAGTTTCCCAAACCCTATGTTTTACATGGTATCAGTTTAGGTTACGATGTCTTCCGCTGCACCACCTCCCGCCGCCGCCGCGCCGATCTCGACCGCCGCCGCCCACTTCCCCGCTGGCTTCGGGGTCTCCGGACGCTGCAATCGTCCTGACCGAGCCCGCGGCACTGCCGGTCCCTGGTGGCCCACCTCCGCCGAGTCTGCACCCGTGGTGCGGTGCTCCCGCGCCATCCTATTGTGCACTCCCGCCGCCGTCATCCTTCTGGCCGGGGTCGGCCTATGCAGCGCCGCCTCCGCAACCCTAGACGGCGGTGCCGCATCCGCCGCCACCGCACCACTACTACCAGGCGCGGCCGCCGTCCTATGGGGGCGCGGCCGCCTCGCCGTACGGTGCCCCTGCAGCACCCGGCCAAGGTGCTTCGGCTGCTGCGGGTGCTGGCCCCTACGCCGCGCCAGGCACCTACGGTCCTCCTGCAGCGCCCGGGCACGGCGCTTTGGTTGCCGCCTCGCCGGGTCCTACTCCTCCCCTGGCGCCTATGCGATGGTCTCTCATCCAGAGATGGCCCTGTCCATGGATCCCTATGCTCCACTAGCGCAGGCGTACACTGCTCAAACCGCGGCGCCGCCGACGTTTTATTTCTCGCACCTGCTGCCGGTGAAGCTCGCGCCAGATAACTACCTGTCATGGCGTGCTCAGGTCTTGCCTCTACTCCGCAACCTTTACTTGGAGGGCTACGTTGACGGATCCATCCCGTGTCCACCCTCTCACCATCCGGCATATCACACGTGGGTGGCGCAGGATCAGGCTATTCTCTCCGCTATCCAGTCTTCGCTCACGCCGAGTGTTTCGTCGATGGTCATCTTCGCCGCTATGTCCAGGGAGGCGTGGGCGGCCCTCCACACTAGTTTCGCCTCTCAGTTTCAGGCGCGTGCGCACTCTATACGCACCGAGCTGGGTGAGACCAAGTGTCGGTGTAAAAACTGGCGGATCTCGGGTAGTGGGTCCCGAACTGTGCGTCTAGGCCGGATGGTAACAGGAGGCAGGGAGCACGATGTTCTACCCAGGTTCGGGCCCTCTTGATGGAGGTAAAACCCTACGTCCTGCTTGATTAATATTGATGATATGGGTAGTACAAGAGTAGATCTACCACGAGATCAAGGAGGCTAAACCCTAGAAGCTAGCCTATGGTATGATTGTTGACTACAACCCTTCACACTACAGCAAAGTCCTTCACTCGAATCGTTTTCACTTTTCCACCTCAGCGTGTTTTGCGAGGCGGTTTCCTTGGCACGTCTTGTCAAAGCAGAGATCGTGTACCCCCCTTTTACGGGATTCTCATCAATACGGACGTGGGTAACCCAACCGCGCCACTTATCACGGCGCTTGGGAGGCAAGCGAGTTTTAGTAGGCAGGTGGGGACGCACAACCGCATCCGCCCATATAAGGGGACAAGGATCCACCTTTTTACCTACGCCTTCTTCCTCCCTTGCCTATCCATCTCCTGCGTACCCGAGCTCTAGCGCCCAAGCCCGCACTTCCCACCTCAACCTTCTCCAGCAATGTCCGGAGCGGGAGGCAAGTGGATGGTCTCCTCCACCATGGAGGGCAAAGTAAAGAAGCCAAGGAAGGCCGGATACCTGTCCAAGGACATCGCGCACCGGCTTCCCGAAGAGGGGCAGCTTCTCCCCACCCCAAGGCCCCATGAGAGGGTAGTATTTCTCCCCCACTTCCTCCGCGGACTGGGTTTTCCACTCCACCCATTTGTCCGGGGGCTCATGTTCTACTACGGCCTGGATTTCCACGATCTGGCTCCGAACTTCATCCTCAACATCTCGGCGTTTATCGTTGTGTGCGAGGCTTTTCTCCGCGTCCGCCCCCATTTCGGCCTCTGGCTCAAGACCTTCAACATCAAGCCCAAGGTGGTGCGCGGCAGCCAGGCGGAGTGTGGAGGCGCCATGGCGGGCAAGATGGCCAACGTCCTATGGTTCGATGGCTCTTTCATGGAGACCCTAAAGGGATGGCAATCCGGGTGGTTTTATATCACCGAGCCGCGCGATCCGAAATGGACCGCAGCCCCCGAGTTCCGATCCGGACCCCCCACGCGGCTTATGTCCTGGAAAGAGACGGGCCTGTCATGGGGTGACGAAAAAGAGGTGACCGGATTGCAAACATGCATCCAGTCCTTGGTGAACAAGCCAGTCCGGCTTGTTAATGTAATCCAGGTTATGCTCGTCCGTCGGATCCTCCCGTGCTAACAACGGGATTTTAATCTGTGGGAGTTCGACCCGGCGCAGCATCAAACCCTCAGCAGGCTCTTTGACATGACGTACGAAGACGCCTAGAAGATGCTATTCAAGGGGGCCGAGGCTCCCGCATCCGCTTCCGAGGACCGCGGATACAGCTCGCAGCGTCACGCTAGCGAGGTATGCCATCTACACCTTTTACATGATGTTAAGATTTCTTCATAGTTTGACTCTATGCGGGATCTAAACTCCCTTACCTTTGACAGGCTTGGCGGGCGATATCCGGACCGATTAACTGTCCGACTCCACTGCCCGAAGACCCAGCCCCAGCTCTACTAGCGAAGCTGCTGGTTTCGGCGCCTTATGTGGTGCCGGAGAAGAAAGCCAAGAAGAAGAAGACCACGGGGACTCAAAAGAGTGCCCGCAACGTGGTGGTGTCGGACTCGTCATCTGACGAGTCCGAGACGCCCTCCTCCCGCGAAAACAAGGAGGAGGAAGAAGAAAACTCTCGCCCCCCAGCGGAGGGAGGAGAGAAGAGGAAGGCCGCCCCAACGGGGGAGGCCGAGGGGTCTAGGAAAAGGAAGACCCCTCCGCTGGACTACGCCCCCAATGCCGAAGAGGGCAAAGAGGAGTGGACAAACAGGGCCAAGCGTCCCGCGAAATCGTAAGTTCGGATATCAGAGTAACTCATGATGTTCCTTTGTTGCACAGCTTTCCCTAATGTCGAATGCAATTATGTAGTCCGCCCCGGGCCGAATTCGACGAATCATCGGGCGGCTCCCTGGACTCATCGGACGTGAACTCAGTTCCGCCCGCTGTCTCCCCCCGCACTATAGACGACGCTAAAGTGGCGTCGCGACAAGCTCCGGGGCAGGAGGAGGTGGTCCCGGAGGACCTGCAAGGCAACCTCCCGGACTCCAGGAGTGAAGGGGATAAGGCTCCCCAGGGCTCTCAGTCCGGCTTTGTGCCGGACACCGCGCCGGAATCTTCCACAGTTCCGGACCGCGGTAGGCGAACTCCTTTGAAGAGGAGCAAGCCTTCTGAGCCGGCGGCCTCCGTCCAACCGGAGGTGCCAGACAATCTGCTAGAGGTGCTTGATGATGCCTCCATCAACGAGGGGCACCGTACTATTATGAGTACGGTGATCCAGAAGGTTCAGTCCGCCAAGAGCGGACCGACTGAAGCTTGCGCTAGCCTTCTAACAGGCTTCGAGGTAAGTAAAAATATGTAAAAATATTACCGCATAGACAGTAGCCCCTGATGCTCTGTTTGGCGTTCGGAAAGAAAAGCCGAATAGAGGATCAATTAAATATCGCAGGAGTCTAACAAAAAAGAGTCAATATGCGTATGCAGGCTTCGCTGCTATCCACCGCCGCACTGACTGCGGAGGTGGGTGTCCTGAAGCAGGACCTCGAGCGGACCGAGCAAGAGCTCGGCCTTGCCAAGCGGCGGCTCGAGGATGAAGAAGGTAAGAAATACCTTACAGAAAAAGTGCCTATTAAAAGCTTGATTGCAAAAAGAGTAACATGATTGTACTGCTTATTGTAGGGGCCACGACTGAGGTGGCGACCCTTAAGCAGGCGCTGTCTGAGGCCAAAAAGAAAACGGCCGCGGAGCGCACCGAGCGAGACAGACTTGGGGCTCAGGTCGGCGAGGTGCAGCAAGAGCTTCAGGCTCTCATGAAAAAACATGAGAGTTTGGAGCTGGAGTCGAAGGCGCAAGCATCCGAGCTTGCAACGGCCCTAGAGGCTGCCAAGTCTGCCAAGGCCGAAGCCCAAAAGGCCCTCCAAGAGTTGGAGGAGATGAGGAAGATAGTAGCGGGTAAGGCATTCTTTATGTAAAGCAGAAATATAAAAGTGAACTACCTGTTACTTACCCGAATCCAGAGCTCTCCAGGGGCATTCGCAGATCTTCCCCGCAGCGTATCCGACGCCGCTGCATTCTACCGAGCTGAAGAGGGTAGCTCGACGAAGAAGGTGTTCTGGTCTCAGTATTCTTAGGCCGGACACCCTGTGCCCTTGAGCGACCAGCTGAAACAGCTGGTCGAGCTCTACAAGGCGGCCGAGCAGGCCATGAAGGGCTTCATAGTTTGGCTATGGCTCGGAGAGGCCCTGTCTGGGAGCTATTTCGGGCTGGTGCGGCGGCTGGTGGAGGCCTGTCCGAGGCTTGAGGTCATCAAGCGCTCCGTCTGCATCGAAGGTGCCCTTCGGGCCCTTGCCCGTGCAAAGGTGCACTGGGGTAAGCTGGACGGTGAGAAGCTTGTGAAGGACGGGCCGCCGCCGGGGAAGGAGCATTGCAAGCCCGAGAACTACTACAAGGATGTTCTTGCAGGTGCCCGCCTTGTGGCGGATGAATGTACCAAGGATGTGATATTTGAATGAACTCGCTCGTGTTTATCCTGTGCGCTGAAAACTTGTTCGTATGCGCTAAGCAATGCTTATTGAATTTAAAATATTACTTTCTGTGCGGCCGTTTATCAAAAATTGAGAGATGGCTAGTCGTCGGCTTCTGCCCCCGTGCCACTAGTGCTGGGGTGTTCGGGATAAACCTGAGCGCTCTTTTTCTCATAGTTGGGTCCTTCGAGGGAGGCGCTCAGCACAATGAACCAGGCAATCGGACTATAATGCTTGAACACTCTTACTTAGCCATAGAACTCTATAATTTTAAATTTCGGCGAAGCCCCTAGTTCAGAAGACCGAGGTCGGGGCGCTATCCACGCCTTGGCCGGACAAAGCCAGCTCCTCGCTCGAAGCGGCATAAGCCTTTAGGGACTCGAAAAACCTCTCGAACAGCGACCGGTCTCTCGCCACATCATGACAGTCAGTTTTAGCTTTCTCCACTGAGGTGCTTAACCCAGCTGAACCGGGGCACAATCGCAGTGGTTCTCCTAGTGCTACCTTAGCCGATAGAGCGAAACGTAAGGTACCAAAACATAGGAGCCGGGCAAACCCAACTATTGACCCAAATCATGATTCAGAGCCGATGCATATAGTGCTATAAGTTCGGGGTGCCGCACTTGTGAAAGTGTACGGACTTCTCACACCATTATGAGGGGTACTGAAGCCCCTAGCGTGTTTGCCGTACCATGGTGTACAGGTGCAATCATGCCATTTAATAAACATAAATGTGAAAAGAAGATAATGCAAAAAATAGACAAGAAGCTAAGCATTGTTTATAGAGAGGCTATTTATCAAAGCCGAACGATACAAATAGTGCGGTAAGCAAAAGATATTGGACTATTCAGTATGTCCTGACCAGGGGCAAGCCGCGGAATTGTATTTAAAACAGGTATACCGCTCGTAATAGAGACCACCTGGGAGTTCTATAATGCAGCATGGCTTGTCTGCCTCCCTGGATCTTGCATCGTTTGTGCGGCAGTCGAATTGCCAAATCAGGTCGTCCGAAGTATGGAGTCCTGAAAGTAAGAAAAAATTAAAAAAGAATCCGGCAGCCCCTAGTACATTTTAAGCCGTATTTTGGGTGTGCCGTTATTGTGCCCCTTCCCCTGTGCCCATGATATTTCAAGGGCGTAGTTATGTACACGAGGTACTGGTATGCGAGGTACTGGTTTCGCTATGTCGCGAAAGCTGGGGTTGGGGCCGCATTGCTACGCTTGCTCAGAGTGTGCCAGGCGGTCCTGCTGTGGGTTACTCCGGGCGCGCTTGGCAATGTCTGGCTTTTTAATGGGCGGACTGGAGAATTGCCTGAGAAGGCTACTTTGTACCTCCGCTGCGAGAGCCGCCATATGCTCCTCCGTATGGAGGGAGCGTTCGGTGTTTCCGTTGACCGTAATTACTCCTCGAGGGCCTAGCATCTTGAGCTTGAGATATGCGTAGTGCGGCACCGCATTG
Source organism: Triticum aestivum (assembly GCF_018294505.1). Classification (NCBI taxonomy): domain Eukaryota; kingdom Viridiplantae; phylum Streptophyta; class Magnoliopsida; order Poales; family Poaceae; genus Triticum; species Triticum aestivum. The sequence continues at coordinate 595,336,259 of NC_057800.1, read as the reverse complement.
AACTTTGCGAATGCGGTTCGTCCGAGCAGGGCGTGATAACCACTGCGAAACGGGACTATATCGAAGATTAACTCTTCGCTTCGGAAATTGTCCGGGGATTCGAAGACCACGTCAAGTGTTACTGAGCCTGTACAGTTGGCTTCTACACCTGTTATAACGCCTTTAAAGGTCGTTCTTGTGGGCTTAATCCTTGAGGGATCTATGCCCATTTTCCACACTGTATCCTGATAAAGCAGGTTCAGGCTACTGTCGCCGTCCATGAGGACTCTTGTAGATGAAATCCGTCGATGATTGGGTCGAGAACCAATGCGGCGAAGCCGCCATGACGGATGCTAGTGGGATGGTCCCTTCGATCAAAAGTGATTGGGCAGGAGGACCATGGTTGAACTTTGGGTTGACTAGCTCCATCGCGTATACGTCCCATAGCGCACGCTTCCGCTCCCGCTTGGGAATGTGGGTTGTGTATATCATGTTCACCGTCCGCACTTGTGGGGGAAAGCCCTTCTGTCCATTGTTGTTCGGCGGCTTGGGCTCCTCCTCGTCGCTGTGCAGCCCCTTGTCTCTGTTTTCGACCCTTAACTTGCCTGCCTGCTTGAACACCCAACAATCCCTGTTAGTGTGATTGGCTGGCCTTTCGGGGGTGCCATGTATCTGGCATAAGCGATCGAGTATTCAGTCCAAACTGGACGGGCCCTGAGTATTCTTTTTGAATGCCTTTTTCCGCTAACCGGATTTATAGCCTTTGAATCCGGCATTGACTGCCGTGTCTTCATTGTTGTCGCTGCTAACACGGCGTTTTTGCTTATTCCGACGTGTCCTACCACTTTTGTCCTTGGTATCCGAATTACCAGGGTTCTTTGATAAGTTGTTACTGCGAGCTAGCCAGCTGTCTTCTCCCGCGCAAAAGCGGGTCATGAGTGTCATGAGGGCTGCCATGGATTTCGGCTTTTCCTGTCCCAGGTGCCGGGCAAGCCACTCATCGCGGATGTTATGCTTGAAGTCTGCTAGGGCCTCTGCGTCCGGACAGTCGACTATCTGGTTTTCTTTGTTAGGAACCGTGTCTAGAATTATCTGGCCGATTCCTCTAGCTGCTGAATTATGTGGCTTAAGTCGTCGGCATCCGGTGGTCGCACGTAAGTGCCCTGGAAGTTGTCGAGGAATGCGGCTTCCAGGTCCTCCCATGAACCGATTGAGTCTGCTGGCAAGCTATTAAGCCAATGCCGGGCCGGTCCTTTAAGTTTGAGCGGGAGGTATTTGATGGTGTGTAGATCGTCGCCGCGTGCCATGTGGATGTGAAGGAGATAATCCTCGATCCATATCGCCGGATCTGTTGTGCCATCGTATGATTCAATGTTTACGGGTTTGAAACCCTCTGGGATTTTATGATCCATTACTTCATTCGTGAAGCATAGCGGGTGTGCGGCGCCTCTGTACTGGGCTATATCACGACGCCATTCGGAAGATCATTGTCACATGTCGTAGGGCGCCTGCGCGATCCGTAGATCGATCTTGTTTGTCTTGCCTTATCCTCCAGTATGTATCGCAGGTCGGGCGCATTTTCCCGTGCCTTAGTTGAGCGGCATCGGGGCATGGCTTGGGTGGAGGGCCGAGAGGCCTCTCTGTCGCGGCCGCGAGGTGGCTGGTGTGCCATGTCATGCGCTGGTGATGTAGGTGCTTCCTCCTCTGATCGGGGTAGCGGCCTGTGCTTCGGGTAACTCTTGGAGGGGCGTTCGAGTTCATACTCTTCGGCCGCAAGGACTTCAGTCCATCTGTCAGCTAGCAAATCTTGGGCAGCTCTAAGCTGTTGCTGCTTTTTCTTGAGGCTGCTTGCCGTGGCTAAAAGCCGGCGTTTAAAACGCTCTTGTTCGGCGGGGTCTGATGGTATGATGAATTCGTCATCATCGAGGCTTGCCTCGTCTTCGGAGGGAGGCGTATAGTTATCACCCTCGACCTCTTGGTCTGCCGCTCTCTCATGAGGGCTGGCTTCTCCATCTTCCTGTGCCGAATCTTGCTGAGGTGGGTGTTCTTCGGCGCTATTCGGGATAGTATTATTTCCCGTGCCGGAATCACCATTTTTGCTTTGGCGGGATTTAGAGCGGCGCCGCTGACGCCGGCGCTTTGGCTGTTTCTTGGGGGTGTCATCCCCCACTGTTCCATCACCATCTCCATCTTTTGGAGTATCCACCATATATATGTCATATGACGAGGTGGCCTTCCAGCGCCCTACAGGTGCTGGTTCCTGTTCGTCTCCTACATCGTTGTCCATGCCGTCGATGTCTTCGGAGCTAAAGTCAAGCATGTCGGTTAGATCGTCGATAGTGGCTACAAAGTGGGTGGTGGGTGGGCTTTGAATTTCCTTATCGTCCGTATCCCACCCTCGCTGACCGTAGTTCGGCCAGGGCTCTCCTGATACAGAGAGAGACTTAAGAGACTTCAGGATGTCGCCAAAAGGCGAATGCTGAAAGATGTCTGCGGCGGTGAACTCCATTATCGGCGCCCAATCGGATTCGATTGGCAGGGGCGCGCGGGGTTCGGAGTCCGGGAAGGAGTCCGGATCCTCGGAGTCACGGGTCGTGCAGAGTGCGGGGCTAGCGTTCGGCTCGATCGCTTTCGGGATTGCAGCCCCCGAGGTGACGTCCAACCGCTCATCCTCGATTGGCGCAATAGGCTCCGAGTTAGGGGTCGGAACCGATGCGTGTGCGGCCTCCAGGACACTGTCCGGGGGCAGAGCTAGGTCATGCCCCTTGAGATAGTGCGGCGCGCTTGGCCGTGGCTCGAGCCTGTCGAAGATCAAGTCTCCGCGGATGTTAGCCGTGTAGTTTAAGCTTCTAAACCTGACTTGATGGCCAGGGGCATAGCTTTCGATCAGCTCCAGGTGGCCGAGCGAATTGGCCCGCAAAGCGAAGCCGCTGAAGACGAAGATCTGTCCGGGGAGAAAAGTCTCGCCCTGGACCGCATCGTTGTTGATGATCGAAGGAGCCATCGGGCCTAAAGGCGACGACACAGAGGAACTCTCAATGAGAGCAGCAATGTCGGTGTCAAAACCGGCGGATCTCGGGTAGTGGGTCCCGAATTGTGCGTCTAGGCCGGATGGTAACAGGAGGCAGGGAACACAATGTTTTACCCAGGTTCGGGCCCTCTTGATGGAGGTAAAACCCTACGTCCTTCTTGATTAATATTGATGATATGGGTAGTACAAGAGTAGATCTACCACGAGATCAAGGAGGCTAAACCCTAGAATCTAGCCTATGGTATGATTGTTGTATATGGAGTTGATTGCCTACGGACTACAACCCTCCGGTTTATATAGACACCGAATAGGGTTAGGGTTACATAGAGTCGGTTACAATGGTAGGAGATCTTGAATATCCGCATCGCCAAGCTTGCCTTCCACGCCAAGGAAAGTCCCATCCGGACACGGGACGAAGTCTTCAATCTTGTATCTTCATAGTCCAGGAGTCCGGCTGAAGGTATAGTCCGGCTACCCGAACACCCCCTAATCCAGGACTCCCTCACTAGTTGTGTTGTGAAACATCCTCTTGAGCTTGTGTTTTCTGATGTATGGGGTCATGCCCAAACGTCTGTTAGTGGTCACAACTATTATGTGAGTTTCATTGATGCTTACAGTCGGTTTACTTGGCTATATCTTATCAAGCGTAAATCTGATGTGTTTGATGTTTTTATTCAGTTCCAAGCACATGTTGAGCGTCTCCTTAAGCACAAAATTATTCATGTTCAATCCGACTGGGGGGGGTGAATATCACAACCTCAACTCGTTTTTCAACAAGCTTGGGATCTCACATCGCGTATCTTGTCCTCATACACATCAGAAAAACGGCACCACTGAATGTAAGCATCGTCATCTTGTAGAGACTGGACTTACTTTACTAGCTCATGCCTCCGTCCCGTTTCGGTTCTGGTGTGATGCTTTTTCCACCGCATGTTTCTTGATAAATAGGCTTCCCTCACGACTACTTAAAATGAAAACCCCTCTTGAACTCTTGCTCAATGATATCCCAGACTACACGTTTCTCAAAGTGTTTGGGTGCGCGCATTGGCCGCACTTGCGGCCGTACAACAAGCGTAAGTTAGAGTTTCGGTCTAAGAAGTGTGTCTTTCTTGGGTACAGTTCTCTCCATAAAGGGTACAAGTGTCTTCATGTTCCCACCAATCGTGTCTACATTTCTCGTGACGTTGTGTTTGATGAGCATGTGTTCCCCTTTCGTGCTCTTCCGAACCACTCTACCATTAGTTTACCACCTATGCACTCTGCTACACCTTCGCCTGATCAATTTGTGGATGTTGCAAATGCTCCTGTGTTGCTTCCTAACCATGCTGCAGGTATTGGACGTGGTGCCCGTCTTAAACTCCTGGATGATGAGGCTATGAACAACACTTATGATGGTCATGATGATCCGGTGCATGGCCCATGCATGGCGGGTCGTGCCCGCCAGCCCGATGCATCCACAGCCGACCCGCGGGCGTTGGCAGCGCCCGCCTCGCCCGCGCCACCGCCAGGCTCGCCCACCCCGTCGCCCGGATCGCCTGGCTTGCCCGCCACGCCGGAGGCGTCGCCCTTGCCTGGCCCAGCGGCAGGTGGCCCAACAACCGCTGGCCCAGCGGCCACGGCAGCTACACCGGCCAGCCCCGTCTCGGCCACCTCGGATCCTCGCAAGCCGGCCTTGTCGGCGACTGGGCTCGGCAGCCCCGTCTTGGCCACGTCGTCCGGCGCTGAGTCTGATGACTCTGGCTCCTCCAGCCCCGGATCGGTCTCACCTTCGTCTCCTGTGGCAAGCCCCGTGTTGCCGGCGCCGCCTACTATGGTCTCTCATCAACCATACACACGCAGCCGGTCTGGTGTTTTTTGCCCCAAGGAACGCACAGACGGGACTGTGGCGTGGCTTGCCGCATGTGTTGCTCATGATGCTGCGGATCCGACGGCTGAGCCGCGTCATTTTCAGGCCGCATTGGGTATCCCTCACTGGTGTGCTGCGATGGAGCAGGAATTTCAGGCTTTGCTGAAAAATGGCACTTGGCAACTTGTTCCTCCGGTTTCTGGTCTCAACATCATTGACTCCAAGTGGGTGTTTAAATTAAAATGACATGCAGATGGTTCGATTGAGCGCTACAAGGCACGGCTGGTTGCCAAGGGTTTCAAGCAGAGGTATGGTCTTGATTACGAAGACACGTTCAGTCCAGTTATCAAGCGTACTACTATTCGTATACTGCTGTCTCTTGTTGTTACTCGTGGTTGGTCTCTTCGTCAGCTTGACGTACAAAATGCCTTCCTCCATGGAGTTCTTGAGGAAGAGGTTTATATGCGTCAACCACCAGGCTTTGTTGATCCTACACGTCCGCATCATCTCTGTCGTCTGGTCAAGGCGTTGTATGGACTTAAACAGGCGCCTCGTGCGTGGCATGCACGCCTTGGTTCTGTTCTCCGGGCTCTTGGGTTTATTCCCTCCACTGCTGACACATCACTATTCCTCCTTCAGCATCCCAAGGTGACGATGTATCTATTGGTTTATGTTGATGATATCATCCTTATCAGTTCTTCTGATGTTGCTGCTGATCGCCTTGTGTCCGCATTGAGTGAGGAGTTTGCTGTCAAGGACTTGGGTGCTCTTCATTACTCCCTTGGTTTGGAGGTATCACAGTCCTCTACTGGGTTGAGTCTGACTCAGAAAAAGTATTCTATGGATTTGTTGCGCCGTGCTGGGATGCTCAAATGCAAACATGCTATCACTCTGATGTCTGTGACTGATCGGTTGTCTGCCCTTGATGGAGATCTTCTTTCTGCTGATGACGCCACTGAGTATCGCAGTCTTGTTGGTGGTCTACAATATCTCACCATCACCAGGCCTGATGTCTCTTATGCAGTCAACCGTGTGTGCCAGTACCTTCATGCACCTCGTACCACTCATCTCTCAGCAGTTAAGCGTATCTTGCGATATGTCTCTTCCACTGCTTCGTATGGTCTGCTTCTTCAGTCTCCACCGTCTTGTGTACTTTCTGCTTTCTCTGATGCGGATTGGGCTGGAAGTCCTGATGATCGGCGATCCACGGGGGGATATGCAGTGTTCTTTGGTCCTAACTTGATCGCCTGGAATGCTCGCAAGCAAGCCACCGTGTCTCGTAGCAGTACTAAAGCTGAGTATAAATCAGTTGCTGATGCTACCGCTGAGATCATATGGGAACAGTCCTTATTGCGGGAGTTGAGAATCTCTCCAGGTCATCCTCCAGTTCTGTGGTGTGATAACATTGGTGCTACATATCTTTCATCTAATCCGGTGTTTCATGCTAGGATGAAACACATTGAGGTTGACTATCATTTTGTTCGGGAACGTGTTGCACAGAGACTACTTTGTGTCAAGTTCATCTCCTCAAAAGATCAACTTGCTAACATCTTCACGAAGCCTCTTCCACAACCACAGTTTGTAGGCTGTAGGCGCAATCTTAACTTACTTTGTACTTTAGGCTATAGTTAAGATTGAGGGAGGGTGTTAGACTGTATATACATAGTCTTGTATAGGCCTTGTATTGTACCTCTTGGTACATCTATATAATGAGATAGCCACACCCCGTTTTAGTGTGTTGAGCCAGTTTCCCAAACCCTATGTTTTACACCATCCAGCCGCGCGTGGCAATCCAATCTTGTGTCCGTGTGTTTGTGTCTCGGCGACGCCAAGATCGAATCGATCCATCTTCGGCGGCTCCTAGCTTATACATACATACTGTGGGATAGTGCAAGCTAGCTAGCTCAAAGGAATCGATCCAGATGCTTGATCCTTTGCTACGTACGTGAGTCAACTTCAAGTGAATCAATCAAGGTGCAAGTGATGTACGTGCATCTCGCCGTATACGCTCGATCGGCCAGCAGTAATCGGCCACTGGTAGCTTGTGCGCGCGCAGCATCGAAGCCATCCCGTCACCGAAGCCTCCTGCTGCTGCCACCCAACCGCGCCGATCGCCGTCGTCGAACCAACAATGGCGTCACATGGCCCGTCCACTGCCGTCCCACCGCCGGCGCCCTACGGCGCGACCCCGCCGCCATACGGAGCGGCCGCCACCTACGACGCGTCTGTTCCCACATACAGGAATCCTACATACGGGGCATACGGGACTCCGCCGCTTCCACATACGGGTCTCCACCTGCGTACAGGGCTCCGCCTGCGTACGAGTTTTTCAGATACTGGTGGGGGTCGTCAGCGGGCCATCACTCGCCCGCTGAGCAGTAGCCAGATGGCGCCCAACACCTGCAGCATCTGTCAGCGGGCCCATAGGTTTTTCTGGCAGGCCATCCGGCCTACCTGGCATCGCAGTTGCAGTCGGGGCTGTATGGAGCATACCCACCGCTCTCGTTGAGCGGCGGCTACGGCTTCCCCATGGCGTCTCCGTCCCCCTCGCCGGCCCTGCCGCCGGCGCCCTGGGACCCGGTGCTCCTCACCGGACTGCATGCCGCTCCTACGACGAACAACCATTGTCGGTGTCAAAACCGGCGGATCTCAGATAGGGGGTCCCGAACTATGCGTCTAAGGCGGATGGTAATAGGAGGCAGGGGACACGATATTTACCCAGGTTTGGGCCGTCTCGATGGAGGTAATACCCTATGTCCTGCTTGATTGATCTTGATGATATGAGTATTACAAGAGTTGATCTACCACGAGATCGTAGAGGCTAAACCCTAGAAGCTAGCCTATGGTATGATTGTTGTTGTCCTACGGACTAAACCCTCCGGTTTATATAGATACCAGAGGGGGCTAGGGTTACACAAAGTCGGTTACAAGGGAGGAGATCTACACATCCGTATCGCCAAGCTTGCCTTCCACGCCAAGGAGAGTCCCATCCGGACACGGGACGGAGACTTTAATCTTGTATCTTCATAGTCCAACAGTCCGGCCAAAGGATATAGTCCGCTGTCCGGAGACCCTCTAATCCAGGACTCCCTCAGTAGCCCCCGAACCAGGCTTCAATGACGATGAGTCCGGCGCACAGATTGTCTTCGGCATTGCAAGGCGGGTTCTTCTCCAAACTCTGAATATCTGCTGAGTAGTGTCTGGCTCCCCATAAATGTTGCACTTCTTGGCTTCTGCGCCCAATAAGGAATATCTTCCACGTGTCGAGTGAATGCGAGGAGCCAGGGCATTTTTACATTTGCCACCCTAGCCATGTAAGTAAACTGTCTATTAAAGGGACGGGGATTCTTAGATCCAAACCACACCATCCTCCCACGGCGAGTATCCATTGGAGCGCGCTCGGAAAAATCCATTCCAACATGGCCAGCCATCGCAGCTCCTCCTCCCGCTCCCGTAGCCCTAAGCCCGGTGATTGGGAGAGGTGTTCCATCCCGCACAACCAATTAGTAGAGTTACAGACCCAGGGATTTCTCCCTCCAGCATATCTGGTTCCCGTTCGAGCCGGGCTCGCCACCTATAATGGCGGGGAGCAAGCAAAGAGCTTCCCCAATCCCTCCAAGGGGGAGCGGGTATGCATTGTCCCTTATTTACTAAGGGGACTTGGATTTCCAATCCATCCGTTCCTCCGCGGGCTCCTGGAGTTTTACGGCCTCCAGTTGCATAATTTCACCCCCGATTCCATATTACACATTGTTGGTTATGTTACCCTTTGTGAGTTGTTTCTGGGCTGCGAAGCTCATTTCGAGCTATGGAAGAGGCTATTCTGCCTTGTGCCCCATACACAGGAGGGGTCAATATATCAAGTGGGCGGAGCCAAAATATGGCACATCGCCGGGACCAGATACCTATCGGTACCCCGAAAAAGACGTCCGAAGACTGGCCTTCGGAGTGGTTTTACATGGAGGACATCACCCTTACAGATCCTATTCGAAGGGGTCTTCCCGAGTTCGACAATGCCCCTTTGAAGAAACGCCAAAGCTGGCACCCACGGAGCCCTCAGGAGGAAGATAATGGAGAAGTCCTTTACCTGATGGGCCGGATAAAAGCGCTGGCTCAATCAGGGTTGACAATAATCGAGGTTATGTCAATATGTATAATGCGGGGGGTGCAACCACTTCAATATCGAGGGCACCCCATGTGGCGCTTTAACGGAGAAGATGATGCCACCTGCTGTGGGCGTAAGGGACCGGACTCCGCTGCTGCCCTAGCAAAAAATTTGTCCGAGTTGTTCAAGGGAGAGGAAGAGGAGTTCATCTGTATTAAGTCACGGGATGGATTCTCCATGTACAACCCTCCAAGCTGGGTGAGCTGTCACTTTTTACTCCCAACCTTCCCGCATTCTTCGTCATAAATACTCACCTTGCCGTTTCATGGCAGGAACTATGAAAAGCTGTAAGGGAGGTCAACAGCCCACCTCCACAACCAGAGGATCCTGACCGGGCCCTCGATCTCGGACTCGAAGAGGATCCGTACACATTTGTGGATCTGATCGACAGGACATTCTATCAATTGAGCTACGGTAATGCCATGGTGGCCATCATAGCCGACTATCCTGGGCTACTCCCTACATCGCATGTAAGAAAAACCGGAGTCCCAACTTCCGAGAAGGATCCCCTTCTATGCACTTCACCTACCATACACATATGGTGTTTTACAGGGAAGTCCCTCGGGACGCCATGCCGAACCCGCAGTGACTCGCCAACGAGGGACACCGAAGCCGAGTAGGCCAAAAAGGAAGGCGGTCAGGACTGAGATGCTGGCGCAGAGGTATGATACAGAACCTCGCTCCGTGGTTGTCATCTTTCTTAAAATATAACGACGTCCATGTTTCCTGGTAGAAAAAATGCTCGCCGGACTATATCCGGAGAGGTTGCCGATCACGCCTCCACTAGTCGGGCCGCAGGGTCGAACATAGAGGCAGAAGCTAACATGGGGTGAACGCGGGATGCTCCTCCTACAGAGGATGCGGATAGACTATCCGCTACAAATTCCGAAGTGGAAAGCGCCATGAATCACAGGCGTCGCCGGGACGTACTCCGTGACGCTTATTTCTCCCAAGAGGCGTTCGATGCTTTCAACTCAGGAAACGCATACATCCGTGCTGCTCAAAACGGTCTTGCCAGAGCCACGGACCAGTATGTAAAGGATATACGGGTATGAAAATCTGACGATTATATATATCAGTAGCCCCTGAGACTTGAAACAGTTGACACAACTGATTTAAGGATCATTATTTGTGCAGGTTCTTACAGAGAAGAATACCCAATTGTCTCAGGAGCTGGAAGAGTGCAAAGCCCAGCTACGGGCCGCGGTGGCCGCATTGAAGGAGTCCGAGAAGGCCCCCTCTGGTAACACTTGTTTCCATTGCAAAGAATGACAGGTACCAGATAGTATGCAGCATGCATGCAAATCTAACAATAGATGTTGCAGATGACTCCAGAGTGAATCCGGAGGCCGTGCCGGAGGATGCACAACGTGCTAATCGATAGCTAAATGCTGGCGAGTGCATGCTTACGCGGGTCAGGCAGGAGAAAAATAATCTCCAGGACGCCAATATCCGACTGGGCGTGGAACTGAAAGATGTCCGAGCCCAACTTGCGGACTCCGTGAAGGAGAATAAGCGGCTTCGACGTGGCATTTTCAGTAAGTGCTTGAACGAACTTTTGAAAGAGTTTGGCGAAGAAGCCGGCTAACAGAGTTATGTCTGCATGTATGTTGATGGGTCGTCCCCCAGAGGAGATGCCCTGGTCTACGGGTGATTTTCTACCAGAGCTCTCACAACTGCATGAACAAGTTCGGCAGGTGATGCAGGGTATTGCCCAAGCCTTGTGGCCATCTGCCTCCCCACCAGGAGGCATGGGGGAGCTTGTAGAGAAGCTCAAGGGCGCGCAGCGGCGCTTCCGATTATGGAAGATATCAGCCTGCCGACAAGGTGCGAGGGAAGCCTGGGCCATGGTGAAGACGCAATATACCAAAGCTGACCCAAACCACATGCCCGAGGTCGAACCTCTGGGGCCCGATGGGAAAGAGATCCCCGTCAGTTTGGTGTATGACCAAGTAGAATTAGCCGCAAAGTATTCCCAATAGGATTGTAGGCTAGATAGCCTGTTGGATGGTATAGAAGAAGAATTTGGTCAGTATTAGTGACTGTGTACTTTAAGTGACATGTATAATGTCCCTAGCCGGATTGTAAATCATTTGTCATGGCAGACCTTTTCGCTTCGACCTCTGGACCCGATAGTCCGGAGTGTATCCGAATACCCGCTCGGTTATGTAAAAACCGGGGTATGCGTGGAAACCAGGCGTAGGGGTCATAAGTGCTTGAATAGACAAGTACCCAACTAGCTATGTTATATTACATGGATAGTAAGAAACATATTCCAGGGAGAATAGTTCTGTTAAGGGTTCCTTTCCCTGGGTACGCATGCCCTAATGTGCATGTCCAAACTGTGAAAAGAGACGCAGGCTATAAACATCTGGGGGCATGTATCAAAATAAATAAAAGTCATCTTTTGTTCACCGACCGAATATTCCCTTAAGAACACTAGCTTTTGGCTTCACCCAGTCTGAGGTACACATTCGGCTGACCCGGCAGTAACAATTGCATAGGCGCTCCCCTTATGCCCTAGCCGAATTAACGGGAACGTCGGGCATAAATACAAGAGACAGGTAACACAACTTGGCCAAAACTAAAGTCATATCGATGCATATAATGGCGAAAAAAGGGTACATGTGGAATAATGACACATGTGCGGGGCCTAAAGCCCAGAAAAATAGTTATATGAAACTTCTGTATAAGAAGCCCCCATGTATAATGAGCGCGGTTAGCGCATCAAGATTGTGTAACCAAGACACAAGTTAGCCTTTTAAGGCCTTGAGGAGAAGAAAAAAGAAGAGAGAAACAGAGAAAAGATAGATAATTGATATGCAAAAAATTGACGGAGGTAAGGAGACGAACACAGAGTCTGACACTAGGCGTAGAATCTTCGGAGTCTGGCTGCGTTGCATGGGTTTGGCTCGAGTCGATTGTCCGATGCATCCCGCAGACGGTATGCTCCACCAGTTAGAATCTGGTCAATAATGAAGGGACCTTCCCATTTGGGCTTGAGCTTGTTCTTTTTCTTCTCTGGTAGGCGTAGAACTAGTTCGCCAACATTATAGGTTTTGGCCCGTACTTCTCTGCTTTGATACCTTCGAGCCTGTTGCTGATAGAATGCGGAACGGGCTTTTGCCATGTCGCGCTCCTCCTCCAGGGCGTCCAAACTATCTTGCCGATCGAGCTCGGCCTCTTTTTCTTCGTACATGCGCACTCGAGGTGAGTCATGAATTATGTCGCAAGGCAGAACCGCCTCTGCGTCGTACACCATAAAAAATGGTGTGTATCTGGTAGTGCGATTCGACGTGGTCTGCAGCCCCCATAGTACGGAGTCGAGCTCCTCTACCCAGTGCGTGTTTGATTCCTTTAAGGACTGCACTAATCTGGGTTTGATGCCGCTCATGATAAGACCATTTGCTCGCTCGACTTGACCGTTAGTTTGCGGGTGATAGACAGAAGCATAATCGAGTTTGATGCACATGTTGCTGCACCAAAGTTTTACCTCGTCGGCTGTGAAGTTCGTGCCGTTGTCAGTGATGATGCTGTGGGGATGCCATAATGGTGCACAACCCCATATATGAAGTCTATCACCGGTCCGGATTCAGCCGTTTTAACGGGTTTGGCTTCTATCCATTTGGTGAATTTATCCACCATGACCAGTAAGTATTTTCTCTTATGGGTTCCCCCTTTAAGGGGTCCGACCATATCAAGCCCCCAGACCGCAAAGGGCCAAGTAATGGGGATTGTTTGGAGAGTGGTAGGCGGCATATGGCTTTGGTTTGCAAAAAGCTGGCAACCGACGCAATGTTGGACCAGATACTGTGCATCTGCTCGGGCCGTCGGCCAATAGAAACCTGTACGGAAGGCCTTGCTTACAAGGGCCTGGGCTGCGGCGTGGTGGCCGCGGAGCCCAGCATGGATTTCTGCCAAAAGCTTCCGCCCTTCCTCTTCGGAGATGCACCTTTGAAGGACTCCGATAGTGCTTTTCTTATAAAGCTCTCCCTCATGGACCTTGTAGGCTTTAGATCGCCGCACTATGCACCGTGCCTCATTTTGGTCCTCGGGTAGTTCCTGCCTGGTTAGGTAGGCCAGGTTCTGTCCACGGGGCGATAACGGCCATTATCATGTGGGCTGAAGGTGTTATTTCGATGGCAGAGCCTCCGATTGTGTCAGAGTGTTCGATATCTGGTGTTGTGGCCGGGTCTGGAATATTGTTACCGGTGTCCCCTTCCCATACCACGGATGGCTTAAACAGCCTTTCCAAAAAGATGTTAGGTGGGACAGGATCGCACTTAGCGCCGATACGGGCGAGGATATCCGCTGCCTGATTGTTTTCCCGAGCCACATCGTGGAATTCAAGCCCCTCAAACGATCTGACATTTTGAGGATGGTGTTGCGATATGCCGCCATTTTTGGATCCTTGGCATCGAAGTCTCCATTTATTTGAGATATTGCGAGGTTCGAGTCCCCACGCACCTCCAGGCGTTGAATGCCCATGGAAACTGCCATCCGGAGACCGTGTAATAGGGCCTCGTATTCGGCTGCATTGTTGGAGTCTGTGTATAGTATTTAGAGTACATATTGGACTGTATCTCCGGTGGGGGACGTCAGGACGACGCCAGCCCCCAGACCAGCTAGCATTTTAGAGCCGTCAAAGTGCATCATCCAATTGGAGTACGTGCCATACTCTTTAGGGAGTTCGGCTTCTGTCCACTCGGCGACGAAATCGGCCAGTACTTGCGACTTAATGGCTCGCCGTGGTCTATATGTTATGTCGAATGGGAGGAGCTTGATAGCCCATTTGGCAATCCGGCCCGTGGCATCGCGGTTGTTTATTATGCTGTTGAGTGGTACTTCTGAGGCCACCGTAATTGAACACTCTTGAAAGTAGTGTCGTAATTTCTGAGATGCCATGAATACCGCGTATGCTATCTTTTGATATTGTGGGTACCATGATTTGCATGGAGTGAGGACAGTGGATACATAATATACCGGCTTTTGAAGTGGGAATTTATGTCCGTCCGTCTCTCATTCGACGACGAGCACTGCGCTTACAACTTGGTGAGTTGCCGCTATATATAACAACATTGGTTCGCCGACATTTGGCGCGGCCAAGATTGGGTTGGTGGCCAGGATGGCTTTTATTTCTTCCAATCCGGCCGTGGCTATGTTCGTCCACTCGAAGTGTTCGGTGCACCGAAGAAGGCGATAAAGGGGGAGTGCCTTTTCTCCTAATCAGGAGATAAAGCAGCTTAAGGCCGCCACACATCCAGTTAACTTCTGGATTTGCTTGAGGTCAGTTGGGATAGCCAACTACGACAGAGCTTGGATTTTAGCCGGATTTGCTTCAATTCCTCTACTGGTGAGACGATGAAGCCCAGGAGCTTTCCGGTGGGTACGCCGAAAATGCATTTTTCCGGATTGAGCTTAATGTCGTCTATTAAGGAGTCGGCGTGTCTGGTTTTAACGACCACATCATCGACGTAAGTCTCCACTGTTTTGTCGATCTGCTTTTCCAGACATGTCTGAATCATGCGCTGATACATTGTGCCGGCGTTTTTGAGCCCGAAGGGCATTGTGTTAAAACAGAAGGGGCCATATGGAGTGATAAATGGCGTTGCGGCTTGATCGGACTCCGCCATCTTAATTTGGTGGTAACCGGAGTATGCGTCGAGGAAGCACAATGAGTCGTCTCCTGCGGTAGCATCGATAATTTGATCAATGCGAGGGAGGGGGAAGGGATCCATTGGGCAAGCCTTATTAAGGTCCTTGAAGTCGATGCATAGGCACCAGGATTTGTCCTTCTTTGGTACCATCACCAGGTTTGCTAGCCAGTTCGGATGCTTTATTTCTCTAATGAATCCGGTCTCCAGTAACTTGGCTAGCTCCTCTTCCATGGCTTGTCTCTTAGGTTCGGAGAAACGCCGAAGAGTCTGCTTGACCAGCTTGAATCCCTTTAGAATGTTAAGGCTATGCTCGGCCAGCCTGCGTGAGATTCCTGGCATGTCTGAAGAATGCCAGGCGAATATGTCCCAATTCTCGCGCAGGAACTCCCGTAGTGCGGCGTCTACAGCGGGGTTTAATTGTGCCCCAATGGATGCTGTTTTTGTGGGGTCCGTTGGATGGAGTTGGAATTTGACTATTTCATCCGCTGGTTTAAAAGAGGTGGACTTGGATCTTTTGTCGAATATCACGTCGTCCCTGTCCACTGTGGAGCGCAGCGCAGTTAATTCCTCTGCCACAAGGGCTTCGGATAATGCCTCGAGGGCCAGTGCGGCTGTTTTGTTCTTGGCGCGGAGTGCTATGTCCGGATCACTAGCTAGAGTGATGATTCCATTTGGCCCAGGCATTTTGAGCTTCATGTACCCGTAACGTGGTATGGCTTGGAAGATCGTGAATGCCTCCCGCCCTAGAAGGGTGTGGTATCCGCTACTGAACGGGGCCACTTGGAATGTAATTTCTTCGGACCTGTAATTCTCCGGAGTGCCGAAAACCACATCTAGTGTGATTTTCCCAGCGCAATGTGCCTCCCGACTAGGGATGATTCCTCGGAAGGTCGTGCTGCTTTGCTCAATACGGTTTCTATCTATTTCCATTTTTGAAGAGTCTCCTCATTGATGAGGTTTAATCCGCTGCCGCCGTCCATGAGCACTTTAGTAAGCCGAAAGCCGTCCACAATTGGACCGAGGACCAAGGCGGCTGGTGCTCGGGTTGTTTGGAATTTAGATTCGTTACTGGTATTGAAGGTGATAGCCGTGTCGCTCCATGGATTTATTGCGGTCACGTGACAGACTTCAGCAAGGCTGCGGAGTGCTCGCTTACGCCTATTATTTGAGGCAAAGGTATCAAAGACTCTCAATACTGTATTGTTATCCACGGGATGGTGCTCTGCGGTGTTTTGAATGAGGAGATCCTCACCGCTCTTGGCCACCTACCGGAGTACCCAACATGCTCTAAGGCTGTGTGTTGGAATGGTATCCGCTGTACTATGAGTTTTGCAGGGTCCGTTAAGCCATCCCTCCAATACGGTTCCACACCCTGTAGTGGGCTTTTGTTTCTTTGTGATTGAGTCGGGCGACTTATGAGAGTGCACCCTTTTAGTTCGGACTGGGGGTCTTGTCAGAGCCAGATTATCCAAAAAAATTGTTTGGGTTTTCCAGGTGCTTTCCATCGCACAGTACATCCGTACTATGGCCGCCAAGTTAGCAAAGTGTGCTATGTCACGGCGACTTATGGCGTTGAGGATTCCCTTGTCCGTGCAATTGTTGCAAAAGAACGAAATTGCGTCTTCCTCGCGATAGTCCTTGACCTTGTTCATTACAAGGAGGAATCTGGCCCAATAGTGTTGTACTGTCTCTTGGGGCTCTTGCCTAATGTGGGAAAGATCGTTTATATCTGGGTGGGAGGGTGGATTTAAGTCCAGACCTTGACCCAGTCTGAGACCCTGAGGCGGGGGAGTTTCCGATCTTGGAAGTTCGGGCTCCGGGATGTTGCCCTGCAGGTTCGGCATGCAGCCTGATTCTAGGTTCAGGCTTAGGGCGATGTCCTCCCGTGGGCGGGTATCTGGCTCGGAGAGCTCTGGAATCCGGACATAGTTCGTCCTCAGGATAGAGGGAGAATTGCCGCATTGCTCCTCCACCACCGCTATCTGATGGGTGACCGGAGGAGAGTTAATCTCCATTTGGTCGGGTTTAAGCCCAATCTGATCGTAGTCCGTAGCGACTCCCAGAGCGGCGATGCGACCCAAGAGCTCGGTCAAAGAGGAGATCTCCATTGGATCCATCTGCTCGGTGAATTTCGAGCCAATGTGGAGGCTATTTTCGATGACCCGAGAAGTCATCGTCGGCGCAACGGCCGAGCGGGCGGTCATGACGAAGCCGCCTAGTCGGAGAGTTTCGCCTACAGCCAGGGCTCCCCCGAAGGTGATGTTGTTATTTACAACGAGACGAGCCATCCCTCCTTATGATGACAACACAGTGGAACTCTCCATGAAAGCACCAATGTCGGTGTCAAAACCGGCGGATCTCGGGTAGGGGGTCCCAAACTGTGCGTCTAAGGCAGATGGTAACAGGAGGTAGGGGACACGATGTTTACCCAGGTTCGGGCCCTCTCGATGGAGGTAATACCCTATGTCCTGCTTGATTGATCTTGATGATATGAGTATTACAAGAGTTGATCTACCATGAGATCGTAGAGGCTAAACCCTAGAAGCTAGCCTATGGTATGATTGTTGTTGTCCTACGGACTAAACCCTCTGGTTTATATAGATACCGGAGCGGGCTAGGGTTACACAAAGTCGATTACAAGGGAGGAGATCTACACATCAGTATCGCCAAGCTTGCCTTCCACGCCAAGGAGAGTCCCATCCGGACACGGGACGAAGTCTTCAATCTTGTATCTTCATAGTCCAATAGTCCGGCCAAAGGATATAGTCCGGCTGTCCGGAGACCCCCTAATTCAGGACTCCCTCAACCATACTGGAGGTGGTGATTGGTACATGGACACTGGTGCCACGGCTCACATGTTTGCTCATCCTGGTAACCTTTCCTCCTTCACTCCTGTCTCCACTCTGAATGGTCGAGCCGAATGCGTCCTTCGCACTCTGAATGACTGCGTTCACACACTCTTGTTTCATGCCAACGTACCGCCTCGTTTATTGCCGGACGCACTCGCCATTGCATCACTTCTTCTTAACATTAGACCCTGCCGCCCACGGTGGAACTACGCACCTCACCATCTTCTCTTTGGTATGCCCCTGTCTTATGACGACTTGCGTATTTTTGGGTGCCTTTGCTATCCCAGCACTGCCGAAACTGCTTCTCACAAGCTTGCACCTTGATCTGTTGCTTGCATCTTCATCGGCTACCCCTCCAACTCCAAGGGATATGGGTGCTACAATCCTGTCTCCCACCGTGTGTTCACTTCCTCGCACGTTTACTTTGATGAGCATGTGTTTCCGTTTCACCAGGTACCCTGGCTGTTCCTCCCGCCACTAGTGACGCGGGCTCCTCGGCGCCGCTCCCAGGGTGCTCGCGTGCCTCTCTTGGCCCGCCCCTGGCTTTGACGCGCGCCCCCCGCATGCGGCGCCTCCTGCAGCCACGGCGCTAGCGCCCCCGGCACCCTCGATGTTGGCGCCCATGGCCCCCGTGGCTCCTCCGTCGCCCGCGGCCCCCGCGTCGCCCCCGGTGCCCGCGGCACCCCTGGCGCCACCGACGTTGGCGCACGCGGCCCCCTCGGCCCCCTCGGCCCCCTCGGCCCCCTTGGCGCCCGCGGCCCCGGTCACCCGCGCCCGTATGGGCATTTTTCGTCCGAGCTCGCGCTACGCCTCAGATGACTACGTCCATGCGGCGTCCACCTCTGAGTCGTCACCATTGCCGTTCTCCATTCGAGCCGCTCTTCGTGACCCGCTCTGGATGGCTGCCGGACGTGGCAGCTTGTTCCCCATCCCCGACACGCCAATGTGATAACCGGGAAGTGGGTATTTATGTTGGGGAACTTAGTAATTTTGTAGGATCGAAAGTATGTCTAGAGGGGGGGGTGATTAGACTACTTGACCAAATAAAAACTTAACCTTTTCCCAATTTTAGTTCTTGGCAGATTTTAGCTATTGTAGGACAAGTCAAGCAATCATCACACAATTCAAGCAAGCATGCAAAGAGTATATTGACAGCGGAAAGTAAAGCATGCAACTTGCAAGAATGTAAAGGGAAGGGTTTGGAGAATTCAAACGCAATTGGAGACACAGATGTTTTTCCCATGGTTCGGATAGGTGGTGCTATCCTACATCCACGTTGATGGAGACTTCAACCCACGAAGGGTAACGGTCACGCGAGTCCACGGAGGGCTCCACCCACGAAGGGTCCACGAAGTAGCAACCTTGTCTATCCCACCATGGCCATCGCCCACGAAGGACTTGCCTCACTAGCGGTAGATCTTCACGAAGTAGGCGATCTCCTTGCCCTTACAAACTCCTTGGTTCAACTCCACAATCTTGTCGGAGGCTCCCAAGTGACACCTAGCCAATCTAGGAGACACCACTCTCCAAGAAGTAACAAACAGTGTGTTGATGATGAACTCCTTGCTCTTGTGCTTCAAATGATAGTCTCCCCAACACTCAACTCTCTCTCATAGGATTTGGATCTGGTGGAAAGAAGGTTTGAGTGGAAAGCAACTTGGGGAAGGCTAGAGATCAAGATTCATATGGTAGGAATGGAATATCTTGGCCTCAACACATGAGTAGGTGGTTCTCTCTTAGAACATATGAGTTGGAATTGTGTATGTGTTCTGATGGCTCTCTCCACGAATGAAGAGGAGGTGGAGGGGTATATATAGCCTCCACACAAAATCCAACCGTTACACACAGTTTTCCAATCTCGGTGGGACCGAATCAACAAACTCGGTCGGACCGAAAAGGTAAACCTAGTGACCGTTAGAGATTTTCGGTGGGACTGACATGCAACTCGGTAGGACCGATATGGTTAGGGTTTGGGCATAACGTAATCTCGGTGAGACCGATTACACAAACTCGGTGAGACCGAGTTTGGTAATAAGCTAACCAGAGAGTTGGTCAGGCAAACTCGATGGGACCGATTTGCTCTTTCGGTGAGACCGAAAAGTTACAAAAGGGAAACAGAGAGTTTACATTGCAATCCCGGTGGGACCGATTCGCTCTTTCGGTGAGACCGAAAAGTTACAAAAGGGAAACAGAGAGTTTGCAATCCCATCTCGGTGAGACCGAGATCCCTATCGGTAGAACCGAATTGCTAGGATTTGGCAGTGGCTTATGACAAGTGAAACTCGGTGGCACCGGATAGAAAGAATCGGTAGGACCGAGTTTGGCTTAGGGTTTAGGTCATTTGTCGATATGGGAAAGTAGTTGAGGGTTTTGGAGCATATCACTAAGCACATGAAGCAAGAGGCTCATTAAGCAACACCTCATCCCTCCTTGATAGTATTGGCTTTTCCTAAAGACTCAATGTGATCTTGGATCACTAAAATATAAAATGAAGAGTCTTGAGCTTTTGAGCTTGAGCCAATCCTTTGTCCTTAGCATTTTGAGGGTTCCACTTTCACATCCATGCCATGCCAATCATTGAGCTTTCCTGAAATAGTCATCTTGGAATAGCATTAGCTCAATGAGCTATATGTTGTTATGAATTACCAAAACCACCTAGGGATAGTTGCACTTTCAATCTCCCCCTTTTTGGTAACTGATGACAACATATAGATCAAAGCTTCGACAAATGATAATAAGCATGAAATATATCATCGCTTTGAGAAGTATGTGACAAGTAAGAGCTCCCCCTAAATTTGTGCATATTTAAAATTAGCTTTGGACTGCAAATGCACAAAGAGTTAGAGTCATGGGTTACTCTTCCATGTCACATACATCTTGGTGGAGTGCTTAAAATGATAAGAATGAAATACATGCACTCATCACCAAGAATAGTGAATGATCACATAAGATAGATAAGATGATAATATTAAGCAAACATTAAGTGTAGCTTATGATCAAACACATGATCATCAATGTCTCACGAGCAATGACATAGTATCTCACACAAAAGCAAACAAAGTTCGAAAAACCACCAAATAAAACAAGAGAGAATAAAAGCAACACTCTCTCTCGAAGCCTATGATCTATACATTTTCTCCCCCTTTGGCAACCAGTTACCAAAAGGTTCCTAGCAAATGCATAGTGCTAAGTCGACACTCAGGCTTGATCTTCAGGTGGTGGTGGAGTCCGGAGCACTCCAAGGACGAAGCCTTCTGTAGACGTGGTCGGAGTCGAGGCTGAAGTGGACGCTGGAGCTGGTGGAACTGAGGCTGTAGCTGGTGCAGACGTGGTGGCTCTGGGGTCAGCAACTGGCACTGCATACGACCTCGGACCTCGTGGCACTCTGGCAAAGGCATCAGTTGTAGTCTTGCCTCTCCTCTCCTGCATATCATCCTGGAGCTGCTCCACTGCAGTCTGAATCTCTGTCACTTTGACATCCAAGTCATAGAACTTTTGTTCCATGATCCTCTCTAAGCTTGCCTGGTTCTGAGTTAGGGTGGCTAGTCCTTGCTCAATCCGCAGGGTGGATGCAATCAAGTAACCAAGCTGCTCTTGTTTGGTTTTCAGGAAATACTCAGATGCCTCCTCTTGAGTAGGCATCTTGGCAGCTTTCTCCTTCCTCGCCTTCTCCTTCTTGGCTTGTGCTTGGGCAGATGATGGCTCATTCTCAGTCATGACCACTTGATTATCTTCAAAGTCTGTACGGATGGGCAGGTGTTCCTTGTCCAATAAGTACATCCCCATGCCCATCTTAGAGTTGATGAGCTCCTGAATCTGTGGGGCATATCCACAGCTCCTCTTCTGGTCTGCTGCTGTCCTCTTGATTGTTTCAATCATAAGGCTCATGACTTTGAATATCTGTGGCACGTCAAAGATATGAAGCAAGTTGATCGCGTGGCCCCTGATCATCTTGTGATCTCCAGACTTGGGCAATAGGGTGTGCCTAAGAATCCAGTTGATGGTTGGCAGCCCTGACAGAAGATAGTGTACTGAGCCAAACTTGAACGTATCAAGTGCTTCATTTGGAATCTCCTTGTACATGTTTGACATTGAGTTGTGGTCCATCTTCTTCTTGGCATAAATGTCCAAGTCATCGTCATGCTCTTCTGGGGCATTAATCAACTGAGCTCATTCAGCAACTGTAGACTGGTACCTCGTACCCTCTGACATCCATACAATCCTGCCATCTAGATAGAAATGGGCTGTGGAGTAGAACTACATGATGAGTTCCTCGTTCCACTTTGTGAGCTTCTGCCCAACAAAGTCCTCTACTCCACATGCCTTGAAGCTGTCCTGCACTCCAGGGTAGTACTATTCGTTGTCCTTGATGTATTGCCAATCAACCCATCTCATATCACAAACAATTGGCTTCTTGTCTAGTAGCACTGTCTCATAAAAGTCTTGCTGCTCCTTGGTGTGAAACCTGTAGTCAACTGCAGTCCTTCTCCTTGAAGCATACGGGTCTGCTTCTCTCCACTTCCGGAGCCCTGAATCTCTCCTGAGTTTCATATCCTCAGCCATAGGATGAGCATCGTTGTGGTCTGGGATCTTGGGCTTGAGCTTTCTAAGAACATTCTCTTCTTCTTCTTCTGCAGCTTCAGGCACTGGGGCCTTGTTCTTCTCAGTAGCTGGGATGCTTCTTGTGTTCCTCTTTGGCTTTGGCTTTGGAGCAGGCTTGGCCTTGGAAGCAGCTGCCCCTGTTCTTATGGCATCACCCATCAGCTTGGGTGCCTTAGGTGCTGGTGCAGCTACCTCTTCTTCTTCCTCCTCATCTTCCATGATGGAAGCCTTGCCAAGCACTCTGGCTACAGTTTTCTTCACCCTTTCTTTCCTCTTCTTGCCTTCAGCAGCAACTGGCTCAATGGGAGTGGGCTTCTCAGTTGAAGCTTTGGCCTTTGACATAGGCTGCCTGCCTGCTGGCCTTTTGATCTTCATCCCTGGTTTTATGCCCTGTGCTGGCTCAACTCTCTTGGGAGTTGCTTCCTCTTCTGCTACATAATCCTCATCTTCTGAGTCTGAGCTTCTCTTCTTTCTCTGTCTTGTGGCAGCTTTAGGCAGATTGCTAGGGGTGCTCCTGCTGCCATCATCTGAGGAACTTGAGGGACTAGTGCCCTCACTCATCTGCACTTGCTGCTCTGACAAGTTCTGGCTATCACTTTGGTCTGACATGATGCAAACTCTGACTGCTGACCCTGTGAATAGGTTATAGATGAGATAGAGTGGATAAACATCACAAAATGCAGAGATTTTTGCAAAAGAATAATTCAAAAACTTAGTTTTAGTTTCCCACTGAAAGCATCTCGGATCTACCAATTTCTAAACTCGGTGATACCGAAGCAGTTTTGGCACCTAAACTAGTGAACTCGGTCAGACCGAGTCACAGTTCGGTGGCACCGAGACTGCTAGGGTTTCATAGAGTTCCAAAATCGGTCACACCGATAAGTAATTCTCGGTCAGACCGAGTCTCACTTGTGCAATGG
This sequence comes from Triticum aestivum, assembly GCF_018294505.1. Taxonomy (NCBI): domain Eukaryota; kingdom Viridiplantae; phylum Streptophyta; class Magnoliopsida; order Poales; family Poaceae; genus Triticum; species Triticum aestivum. The sequence continues at coordinate 595,313,210 of NC_057800.1, read as the reverse complement.
CATAAGCCAAATCGGTGGGACCGAGTTTTTCAACTCGGTGGGTCCGAGATGGTTTCGGCGGAAACCTAACCCTAAAATTTTCGAATTAAACCTAATCTACGAGTTCATTGACTGGATAGAAGTTTAACAAACATGGCAAGAATCATGATGATCACAATGTGCTAAGAATCGGATTGGGGAATAGCACAAAGATCGAGTCCATACCCTAGTTCGGCGGAGACTCGCTACGGCGACAACGGCGGGGTTGAATTTCCATTGACGGCGACGGAGACCAGCGACTGGAGGCCGCTGGCGGCGAGGAGACGATCCGGAGACCAAGTTGGCAGAGCAGGCTATCGCGCGGGCGAAGGGGTTTGGAGAAATTTCCAAATTTTTGCCCGTGACTATATATAGCCCGACCCTGTCGGTGTGACCGAGTGGAACAACTCGGTGGCACCGAGATGCAAAACTATATACAGTTGTTGCAACTCGGTGTGACCGAATGGTTCAAATTGGTTGCACCGAGATCGAAAACCTAGATCAACTTAATGATCTCGGTAGGACCGAAAGTAGGGTATCGGTCAGACCGAGAATCATAAAGAGGTTTTGGAAGTTTAAGTCTATGACGAATCGGGGACTCCGAGCGCTCCTCACACAGAGTGGTTCGAATCTGACTTGATCAAATTTTGTGATGTAGCATGAATAGAGTTTGAGACGAGAAAAGCATAGATAGCTAGAGGAGGTTCTTAGGCATTCTTGTCCATCCACTTGGCAAAAGGAAATAAAACCAAACAATCAAAACAACAAGTGGATGTCCTCGAATGAGTAAAATATGCAACCAGCATGCTCACACAATAAGATGGCAAATGAAATATGTGACAAGGCATGCACAACCAATTCTAGCATCTATCAAGCAATTTGTGATGACAAGGTCATCTATATATGAGTATATTGACTTAGGAGTCAAGTGAGAACACTTGATCATAGGTCATACTCATCGTTTAAGCTCAAGTGGGGTTACCACTTTTACATAAAGCATTGTTGTGTTCACATCTTTAGAGTTGCTTTAGCTCAAGTCTTAGAGTAAAGCTCCCCCTAGATGTGATATCCCCCCTTAGAGGGATGAACTAACCTCGGGTTTTGTCGATGATGACTTCATGTAGATGTTGAAGATGTGGATGCTCAATGTTGATGTAGATCACTTGGAGCTATCCATTTGAGTGAATTGCACTTTTAATACCTACATGGGTTAGTCCCACAAGGAACAAACAAGGATATCCATAGAAATAGAGTGATGCACACACAAGATGATGTCCATGAAAACTTTTAGGTTACCTTGTCCCTTGTCTTACCAACAAGAGGGTTTGTGACTCCTTGAACTAGTGCAAGATGTGGAAGTTGATTGCACTTGTTCTTGCCAAAATGATAAGAGTGAAGTATGTTGGCGGAGTCACCCTCAAGACTCCCTAGTTCTTCTTCTTTTGGATCCACACCATCTCGATGGGAATGCTTGGAGTTGTAGTCGTACTTGATGAAGTGGAACTTGAAGTAGTCTTGGGAATCCACTTGACTAAGGTCTTAGGAGCTTCTTCAAATGCATCAATTTCCTCTTGAAGCTTGTCCTTGCCTTTTTGCTTGTAGTCTTGTGGTGGACGATCATCTTGAGCTTGTGTCCCCTTGAAAGTAGTATCATACTTCTCTTGTTGAGGAACAAACTTTGTCTTGGGGTATTGATCTTCTTCCCACTCAACTCCATTGGCATTGAACTTTCGTTCAAAACAAACACCTTGATTCTTCCGGTGCATTCCTTGCTTGCGCACAATTTCCTCGAATTGCTTACTCCCGGCAAGGCTTTTGTACACTCCTTTCTCTATAATTCCCTTCAATAAGCTATTTTCTTGCTAAAGTGTAACTTGGCTAAGAGAATCATTAGTGGAATCAAGAGAACTACTAGAAGCAACAATATTGGATTTAGCATGATCATTGTTACTGCTAGAGGAAGAATCTTTCTTGTTCTTGTCACTAGACTTGACTTGAGGCATGTAAGTGGATAAGAGTAAACGCTTGGCAATGTAAGAAGAACTTTTCTTGCGGAGATCATCATTGATTGCTTTTAAGAACTCATGCTCTTGCTCAAGATTGAGCTTTTCAAAGCATAATTTCTCATGAGCTCTTAAAAGTTCTCGATGATCTTCGAAGATAGTTTCATGAGCTAACTTAAGAGTGTTTAGTTCTTTAGTTAGAGCCTCAATCTTCTCCTTATCATTGTCATTTGTTTTATCTTGATTAGCATGATTAATTGACGTTTCATCATAGTATTCATCACTAGAGTTGTCAACAAGCAAGTCATCACCTAACAAGTCATCTTCATCACTATTGAAATCAACATACTCGGGGTGTGTTACCTTAGGACCTTTGGCCATGAAGCATCTTCCAATTCCTTCATTTGGTGAGTCAAATATGTCATAGGAGTTGGTTGACACAAGTGCTAGACCAGCAACACCTTCATCTTGAGTATCTTCGGAGTCAGAGTGATAACTTCTCTCGGAGTGGCTGTCGGAGTCGGAGCCGGATACCCATTCACCAACATGAGCTTGATGTCTTTGTTTTGTGTAGCTCCTTGATGATTTTTCCTTCCTTTCCGAATCCTTGCTTCTTCGTGAGTATCTTTGTTCATAACGATCATCTCTACTCCTTCTCTCTCTTGGTGGTGATTCTTTGCTTCTTCTTTTTGGAGAATCTTCTCTTCTCTTGTAGGGAGCCGTACATTCATTGGAATAGTGTCCGGGTCTTCCACAACTGTAGCAGTTTCGCTCTCGACTAGAAGATCTTTTGTCATTGTAGGACCTTGACTTGAAGCTTCTATCTTTGCTTCTACTCTTGTAGAACTTGTTGAAGTTCTTCACCATTAAGCTCAATTCTTTATTGAAGTTTTGTTTCTCACTTGATGATGTAGGGGCTTCACATGAGGCTTTGTAGGCACCACTTGATTTGTTGTGAAGTTCCTCTTTATCCTTAAGTGACATCTCATGAGCAACAATTCTTCCAATCACCTCCGTTGGCTTGAGATCTTTGTAATTGGGCATCACTTGGATCAATGTGCACACGGTATCATATTTTCCATCCAAGGCTCTTAGAATCTTCTTGATGATGAATCTATCGGTCATCTCTTCACTTCCTAAGTCGGCAATCTCATTTGTGATGAGAGCAAGCCTAGAGTACATTTCAGCGACACCTTCACCATCCTTCATTTTGAACTTGTCAAGTTGACTTTGAAGCACATCCAACTTGGATTCCTTGACGGAGTCGGTACCTTCGTGCATATCAATCAAAGTGTCCCAAATTTTCTTTGCATTCTCAAGACGGCTGATTTTGTTGAATTCTTCAGGGCACAATCCATTGAAGAGAATATCACAAGCTTGAGCATTGTATTGCAACATCTTCAACTCATCCGCGGTAGCTTCATGGTTTGGTTCTTTCCCATCAAAGAAGTCACCTTGCAAACCAACACACACAATAGCCCAAATGGTGGGGTTATGTCCAAGAATATGCATTTTCATCTTATGCTTCCAACTAGCAAAATTAGTACCATCAAAGTAAGGACCTCTACGGTGATAATTTCCCTCGCTAGACGCCATACTCTCCTAGGTTGTGAAACCAAGGCTATGACCACCAAAATCTATGGAGATCAAAGCAAATGGAGACCAAAGATCTGATATCACTTGTAGGATCGAAAGTATGTCTAGAGGGGGGTGATTAGACTACTTGACCAAATAAAAACTTAACCTTTTCCCAATTTTAGTTCTTGGCAGATTTTAGCTATTGTAGGACAAGTCAAGCAATCATCACACAATTCAAGCAAGCATGCAAAGAGTATATTGGCAGCGGAAAGTAAAGCATGCAACTTGCAAGAATGTAAAGGGAAGGGTTTGGAGAATTCAAACGCAATTGGAGACACTGTTGTTTTTCCCGTGGTTCGGATAGGTGGTGCTATCCTACATCCACGTTGATGGAGACTTCAACCCACGAAGGGTAACGGCCGCGCGAGTCCATGGAGGGCTCCACCCACGAAGGGTCCACGAAGTAGCAACCTTGTCTATCCCACCATGGCCATCGCACATGAAGGACTTGCCTCACTAGCGGTAGATCTTCACGAAGTAGGCGATCTCCTTGCCCTTACAAACTCCTTGGTTCAACTCCACAATCTTGTCGGAGGCTCCCAAGTGACACCTAGCCAATCTAGGAGACACCACTCTCCAAGAAGTAACAAACGGTGTGTTGATGATGAACTCCTTGCTCTTGTGCTTCAAATGATAGTCTTCCCAACACTCAACTCTCTCTCATAGGATTTGGATCTGGTGGAAAGAAGGTTTGAGTGGAAAGCAACTTGGGGAAGGCTAGAGATCAAGATTCATATGGTAGGAATGGAATATCTTGGCCTCAACACATGAGTAGGTGGTTCTCTCTCAGAACATATGAGTTGGAATTGTGTATGTGTTCTGATGGCTCTCTCCACGAATGAAGAGGAGGTGGAGGGGTATATATAGCCTCCACACAAAATACAACCGTTACACACAGTTTTCCAATCTCGGTGGGACTGAATCAACAAACTCGGTCGGTCCGAAAAGGTAAACCTAGTGACCGTTAGAGATTTTCGGTGGGACTGACATGCAACTCGGTAGGACCGATATGGTTAGGGTTTGGGCATAACGTAATCTCGGTGAGACCGATTACACAAACTCGGTGAGACCGAGTTTGGTAATAAGCTAACCAGAGAGTTGATCAGGCCAACTCAGTGGGACCGATTTGCTCTTTCGGTGAGACCGAAAAGTTATAAAAGGGAAACAGAGAGTTTACATTGCAATCTCGGTGGGACCGATTCGCTCTTTCGGTGAGACCGAAAAGTTATGAAAGGGAAATAGAGAGTTTACAGTCCCATCTCGGTGAGACCGAGATCCCTATCGGTAGAACCGAATTGCTAGGGTTTGGCAGTGGCTTATGACAAGTGAAACTCGATGGCGCCGGATAGAAAGAATCGGTAGGACCGAGTTTGGCTTAGGGTTTAGGTCATTTGTGGATATGGGAAAGTAGTTGAGGGTTTTGGAGCATATCACTAAGCACATGAAGCAAGAGGCTCATTAAGCAACACCTCATCCCTCCTTGATAGTATTGGCTTTTCCTAAAGACTCAATGTGATCTTGGATCACTAAAATATAAAATGAAGAGTCTTGAGCTTTTGAGCTTGAGCCAATCCTTTGTCCTGAGCATTTTGAGGGTTCCACTTTCACATCCATGCCATGCCAATCATTGAGCTTTCCTGAAATAGTCATCTTGGAATAGCATTAGCTCAATGAGCTATATGTTGTTATGAATTACCAAAACCACCTAGGGATAGTTGCACTTTCAAATTTCAAAAAAATTCCTACGCACACGCAAGATCATGGTGATGCATAGCAACGAGAGAGGGGAGAGTGTGTCAACGTACCCTCGTAGACCGAAAGCGGAAGCGTTTAGCACAACGCGGTTGATGTAGTCATACGTCTTCACGATCCGACCGATCAAGTACCGAATGCACGGCACCTCCAAGTTCAGCACACGTTCAGCCCGATGACGTCCCTCGAACTCCGATCCAGCCAAGTGTTGAGGGAGAGTTTCCTCAGCACGACAGCATGGTGACGATGATGATGTTCTACCGACGCAGGGCTTCGCCTAAGCACCGCTACAGTATTATCGAGGTGGACTATGGTGGACGGGGCACCGCACACGGCTAAAAGATCAAACGATCAATTGTTGTGTCTCTAGGGTGCCCCCTGCCCCCATATATAAAGGAGCAAGGGTGGAGGTGCGGCCGGCCAGGAGAGGCGCGCCAGGAGGTGGGAGTAGGACTCCCTCCCTTTAGCTTGTTGGATTAGGACTGGAGGGGGAAAGAGGAGGGAGATAGGAAGGAAAGGGGGGGCACCGCCCCCTCTCCTTGTCCTATTCGGACTAGGAGGGAGGGGCGCGCGACCCTACCCTAGCCGCCTCTCCTCTTCTCGACAAAGGCCCACTATGGCCCATTAAGCCCCCGGGGGGTTCCGGTAACCCCTCGGTACTCCGGTAAAATCCCGATTTCACTCGGAACACTTCCGATATCCAAATATAGGCTTCCAATATATCAATATTCATGTCTCGGCCATTTCGAGACTCCTCGTCATGTCCGTGATCACATGCGGGACTTCGAACAACCTTCGGTACATCAAAACATATAAACTCATAATATAACTGTCATCGAAACATTAAGCATGCGGACCCTACGGGTTCGAGAACTATGTAGACATGACCGAGACACGTCTCAAGTCAATAACCAATAGCGGAACCTGGATGCTCATAATGGCTCCCACATATTCTACGAAGATCTTTATCGGTCAGACCGCATAACAACATACGTTGTTCCCTTTGTCATCGATATGTTACTTGCCCGAGATTCGATCGTCGGTATCTCAATACCTAGTTCAATCTCGTTACCGACAAGTCTCTTTACTCATTCCGTAATACATCATCCCGCAACTAACTCATTAGTTGCAATGCTTGCAAGGCTTAAGTGATGTGCATTACCGAGTGGGCCTAAAGATACCTCTTCGACAATAGGAGTGACAAATCCTAATCCCAAAATACGCCAACCCAACAAGTACCTTCGGAGACACCAGTAGAGAACCTTTATAATCACCCAGTTACGTTGTGACGTTTGGTAGCACACAAAGTGTTCCTCCGGTAAACGGGAGTTGCATAATCTCATAGTCATAGGAACATGTATAAGTCATGAAGAAAGCAATAGCAACAAACTAAATGATCAAGTGCTAAGCTAACAAAATGGGTCATGTCAATCACATCATTATCCTAATGATGTGATCCCGTTAATCAAATGACAACTCATGTCTATGGTTAGGAAACATAACCATCTTTGATCAACGAGCTAGTCAAGTAGAGGCATACTAGTGACACTCTGTTTGTCTATGTATTCACACATGTATCATGTTTCCGGTTAATACAATTCTAGCATGAATAATAAACATTTATCATGATATAAGGAAATAAATAATAACTTTATTATTGCCTCTAGGGCATATTTCCTTCAGTCTCCCACTTGCACTAGAGTCAATAATCTAGATTACACAGTAATGATTCTAACACCCATGGAGCCTTGGTGTTGATCATGTTTTGCTCGTGGAAGAGGCTTAGTCAACGGGTCTGCAACATTCAGATCCGTATGTATCTTGCAAATTTCTATGTCTCCCACCTGGACTAGATCCTGGATGGAATTGAAGCATCTCTTGATGTGCTTGGTTCTTTTGTGAAATCTGGATTCCTTTGCCAAGGCAATTGCACCAGTATTGTCACAAAAGATTTTCATTGGACCCGATGCACTAGGTATGACACCTAGATCGGATATGAACTCCTTCATCCAGACTCCTTCATTCGCTGCTTCTGAAGCAGCTATGTACTCCACTTCACACATAGATCCCGCCACGACACTTTGTTTAGAACTGCACCAACTGACAACTCCACCGTTCAATGTAAACACGTATCCGGTTTGCGATTTAGAATCGTCTGGATCAGTGTCAAAGCTTGCATCGACGTAACCATTTACAATGAGCTCTTTGTCACCTCCATATACGAGAAACATATCCTTAGTCCTTTTTAGGTATTTCAGGATGTTATTAACCGTTGTCTAGTGATCCACTCCTAGATTACTTTGGTACCTCCCTTCTAGACTTATAGCAAGACACACATCAGGTCTGGTACACAGCATTGCATACATGATAGAGCCTATGGCTGAAGCATAGGGAACATCTTTCATTTTCTCTCTATCTTCTGCAGTGGTCGGGCATTGAGTCTTACTCAACTTCACACCTTGTAACACAGGCAAGAATCCTTTCTTTCCTTGATCCATTTTGAACTTTTTCAAAATTTTGTCAAGGTATGTGCTTTGTGAAAGTCCAATTAAGCGTCTTGATCTATCTCTATAGATCTTAATGCCTAATATGTAAGCAGCTTCATCGAGGTCTTTCATTGAAAAACTCTTATTCAAGTATCCCTTTATGCTATCCAGAAATTCTATATCATTTCCGATTAGTAATATGTCATCCACATATAATATCAAAAATGCTATAGAGCTCCCACTCACTTTCTTGTAAATACGGGCTTCTCCAAAAGTCTGTACAAAACCAAATGCTTTGATCACACTATCAAAGCATTTATTCCAACTCCGAGAGGCTTGCACCAGTCCATAAATGGATCGCTGGAGCTTGCACACTTTGTTAGCTCCCTTTGGATCGACAAAACCTTCTGGTTGCATCATATACAACTCTTCTTCCAGAAATCCATTCAGGAATGCAGTTTTGACATCCATTTTCCAAATTTCATAATCATAAAATGCGACAATTGCTAACATGATTCGGACAGACTTAAACATCGCTACGGGTGAGAAAGTCTCATCATAGTCAATCCCTTGAACTTATCGAAAACCTTTTGCAACAAGTCGAGATTTATAGACAGTAACATTACCGTTACCGTCAGTCTTCTTCTTGAAGATCCATTTATTCTCAATGGCTTGCCGATCATCGGGCAATTCAACCAAAGTCCACACTTTGTTCTCATATATGGATCCCATCTCAGATTTCATGGCCTCAAGCCATTTTGCGGAATCTAGGCTCACCATCACTTCTTCATAGTTCGTAGGTTCGTCATGGTCTAGTAACATAACCTCCAGAACAGGATTACTGTACCACTCTGGTGCGGATTTTACTCTGGTTGACCTACGAGGTTCAGTAACAACTTGATCTGAAGTTCCATGATCATCATCATTAACTTCCTCACTAATTGGTGTAGGCGTCACAGGAACCGGTTTCTATGATGAGCTACTTTCCAATAAGGTAGCAGGTACAGTTACCTCATCAAGTTCTACTTTCCTCCCACTCACTTCTTTCGAGAGAAACTCCTTCTCTAGAAATGATCCATTCTTAGCAATGAATGTCTTACCTTCGGATCTGTGATAGAAGGTGTACCCAACAGTCTCCTTTGGGTATCCTATGAAGACACATTTCTCTGATTTGGGTTCGAGCTTATCAGGTTGAAGCTTTTTCACATAAGCATCGCAGCCCCAAACTTTAAGAAACGACAACTTTGGTTTCTTGCCAAACCACAGTTCATAAGGCGTCGTCTCAACGGATTTCGATGGTGCCCTATTTAACGTGGATGCAGCCGTCTCTAAAGCATAACCCCAAAACGATAGCGGTAAATCAGTAAGAGACATCATATATCGCACCATATTTAGTAAAGTACGATTATGACATTCAGACACACCATTACGCTGTGGTGTTCCGGGTGGCGCGAGTTGCGAAACTATTCCGCATTGTCTCAAATGTAGACCAAACTCGTAACTCAAATATTCTCCTCCATGATCAGATCGTAGAAACTTTATTTTCTTGTTACGATGATTTTCAACTTCACTCTAAAATTCTTTGAACTTTTCAAATGTCTCAGACTTATGTTTCATTAAGTAGATATACCCATATCTGCTTAAATCATCTGTGAAGGTGAGAAAATAACGATATCCGCCACAAGCCTCAATATTCATCGGACCACATATATCTGTATGTATGATTTCCAACAAATCTGTTGCTCTCTCCATAGTTCCGGAGAACGGCATTTTAGTCATCTTGCCCATGAGGCACGGTTCGCAAGTACCAAGTGATTCATAATCAAGTGGTTCCAAAAGTCCATCAATATGGAGTTTCTTCATGCGCTTTACACCGATATGACCTAAACGGCAGTGCCACAAATAAGTTGCACTATCATTATCAACTCTGCATCTTTTGGCTTCAACATTATGAATATGTGTATCACTACTGTCGAGATTCATCAAAAATAGACCACTCTTCAAGGGTGCATGACCATAAAAGATATTATTCATATAAATAGAACAACCATTATTCTGTTATTTAAATGAATAACAGTCTCGCATCAAACCAGATCCAGATATAATGTTCATGCTCAACGCTGGCACCAAATAACAATTATTTAGGTCTAATACTAATCCCGAAGGTAGATGTAGAGGTAGCGTGCCGATGGCGATCACATCGACTTTGGAACCGTTTCTCACGCGCATCGTCACCTTGTCCTTGGCCGGTGTTCGCTTAATCCGTAGTCCCTGTTTTGAGTTGCAAATAATAGCAATAGAACCAGTATCAAATACATAGGTGCTACTGCGAGCTCTGGTAAGGTACACATCAATAACATGTATATCACATATACCTTTGTTCACCTTGCCATCTTTCTTATCTGCCAAATACTTGGGGCAGTTCTGCTTCCAGTGACCGGTCTGCTTGCAGTAGAAGCACTCAGTCTCAGGCTTAGGTCCAGACTTGGGTTTCTTCTCTTGAGCAGCAACTTGTTTGCTGTTCTTCTTGAAGTTCCCCTTCTTCTTCCCTTTGCCCTTTTTCTTGAAACTGGTGGTCTTATTGACCATCAACACTTGATGCTCCTTCTTGATTTCTACCTCCGCAGCCTTTAGCATTGCGAAGAGCTCGGGAATCGTCTTATCCATCCCTTGCATGTTATAGTTCATCACGAAGCTCTTGTAGCTTGGTGGCAGTGATTGAAGAATTCTATCAATGACGCTATCATACGGAATATTAACTCCTAGTTGAATCAAGTGATTGTTATACCCAGACATTCTGAGTATATGCTCTGACAGAACTATTCTCCTCCATCTTGTAGCTGTAGAACTTATTGGAGACTTCATATCTCTCAATCTGGGCATTTGCTTGAAATATTAAATTCAACTCCTGGAACATCTCATATGCTCCATGACGTTCAAAATGTCGTTGAAGTCCCGGTTCTAAGCCGTAAAGCATGGCACACTGAACTATCGAGTAGTCATCAGCTTTGCTTTGCCATACGTTCTTAACATCGTTAGTTGCATCTGCAGCAGGCTTGGCACCCAGCGGTGCTTCTAGGACGTAATTGTTCTGTGCAGCAATGAGGATAATCCTCAAGTTACGGACCCAGTCAGTGTAATTGCTACCATCATCTTTCAACTTTGCTTTCTCAAGGAACGCATTAAAATTCAATGGAACAACAGTACGGGCCATCTATCTACAATTAACATAGACAAGCAACATACTATCAGGTACTAAGTTCATGAAAAATTTAAGTTCAATTAATCATATTACTTAAGAACTCCCACTTAGATAGACATCCCTCTAATCCTCTAAGTGATCAAGTGATCCAAATCAACTAAACCATAACCGATCATCACGTGAAATGGAGTACTTTTCAATGGTGAACATCACTATGTTGATCATATCTACTATATGACTCACGCTCGACCTTTCGGTCTCAATGTTCTGAGGCCATATCTGCATATGCTAGGCTCGTCAAGTTTAACCTGAGTATTCTGTGTGTACAAAATTGGCTTGCACCCGTTGTAGATGGACGTAGAGCTTATCACACCCGATCATCATGTGGTGTCTGGGCACGACGAACTTTGGCAATGGTGCATACTCAGGGAGAACACTTTTATCTTGAAATTAGTGAGAGATCATATTATAATGCTACCGTCAATCAAAGCAAGATAAGATGCATAAAAGATAAACATCACATGCAATCAATATAAGTGATATGATATGGCCATCATCATCTTGTGCTTGTGATCTCCATCTCCGAAGCACCGTCATGATCACCATCGTCACCGGCGTGACACCTTGAACTCCATCGTAGCAACGTTGTCGTCTCGCCAATCTTATATATGCTTCTACGACTATCGCTACCGCTTAGTGATAAAGTAAAGCATTATAGGGCGATTGCATTGCATACAATAAAGCGACAACCATATGGCTCCTGCCAGTTGCCGATAACTTGGTTACAAAACATGATCATCTCATACAATAAAATTTAGCATCATGTCTTGACCATATCACATCACAACATGCCCTGCAAAAACAAGTTAGACGTCCTCTACTTTGTTGTTGCAAGTTTTACGTGGCTGCTACTGGGCTTAGCAAGAACTATTCTTACCTACACATCAAAACCACAACGATAGTTTGTCAAGTTGGTGCTGTTTTAACCTTCACAAGGACCGGGCGTAGCCACACTCGGTTCAACTAAAGTTGGAGAAACTGACACCCGCCAGCCACCTGTGTGCTAAGCACGTCGGTAGAACCAGTCTCGCATAAGCGTACGCGTAATGTCGGTCTGGGCCGCTTAATCCAACAATACTGCCGAACCAAAGTATGACATGCTGGTAAGCAGTATGACTTATATCACCAACAACTCATGTGTGTTCTACTCGTGCATATGACATCTACGCATAAAACCAGGCTCGGATACCACTGTTGGGGAACGTAGTAATTTCAAAAAAAATCCTACGCATACGCAAGATCATGGTGATGCATAGCAACGAGAGAGGGGAGAGTGTGTCCACGTATCCTCGTAGACCGAAAGCGGAAGCATTTATCACAACGCGGTTGATGTAGTCATACGTCTTCACGATCCGACCGATCAAGTACCGAACACACGGCACCTCCGAGTTCAGCACACGTTCAGCCCGATGACGTCCCTCGAACTCCGATCCAGCCGAGTGTTGAGGGAGAGTTTCGTCAGTGCGACGGTGTGGTGATGATGATGATGTTCTACTGACACAGGGCTTCGCCTAAGCACCGCTACAGTATTATCGAGGTGGACTATGGTGGAGGGGGGCACCGCACACGGCTAAAAGATCAAACAATCAATTGTTGTGTCTCTAGGGTGCCCCCTGCCCCCGTATATAAAGGAGCAAGGGGGAGGTGCGGCCGGCTAGGAGAGGCACTGTAACACCCACGATGCGGCTATATCTCCCACGTGTCGGAGCAAGACTTAGAGGCATAACCGCATAGTAGGCATGTTGCAAGAGGGGTAATCTTTACACATCCCATGTACTGAATAAGATAAAGAGAAAGAGTTGGCTTACAATCGCCACATCACACAATACATAACTATAGCATTACATCATCTAGAATACAATCAAGGTCCGACTACGGAACCAAAATAAAGACAACCCCAAATGCGATAGATCCCCGATCGCCCCAACTGGGCTCCATTACTAATCGTCTGGAAAGGAAACATAGTAACGTCCTGAATCCTCGTCGAACTCCCACTTGAGTTCGGTCGCATCCCCTGGAATGGCATCATCGGCACCTGCATCTGGGTTTGGTAGTAATCTATGAGTCACGGGGACTCAGTAATCTCACACCCTCGCGATCAAGACTATTTAAGCTTATGGGTAGGAAAAGGTAGTGATGTGGAGCTGCAGCAAGCACTAGCATATATGGTGGCTAACATACACAAATGAGAGGGAGAAGAGGAGCAAAGCACGATTGGTAAACTATGATAAGGAAGTGATCCTAGAACTACTTACGTACAAGCATAAAACGAGACCGTGTTCTCTTCCCGGACTCCGCCGAAAAGAGACCATCACGGCTACACACGATGTTGATTCATTTTAATTTAAGTTAAGTGTCAGGTTTTCTACAACCGGATATTAACAAATTCCCATCTACCCATAACCACGGGCACGGCTTTCGAAAGTTCAAAACCCTGCAGGGGTGTCCCAACTTAGCCCATCACAAGCTCTGATGGTCAATGAAGGATATTCCTTCTCCCAGGACGACCCGATCAGCCTCGGAATCACGGTTACAAGACATTTCGACAATGGTAAAACAAGACCAGCAAGACCACCCGCTGTGCCGACAAATCCCGATAGGAGTCGCACGTATCTCATTCTCAGGGCACACCGGATAAGCGAAGCGTACATGAGCCGACGTAACCCAAGTTGCCAAGGGACGGCCCTACACGGTGCTCTTGTTTGGACCAACACTCAGAGGAGCACTGGCCCGGGGGTTTAAAATAAAGATGACCCTTGAGTCCCGGGGGCCTTGCTGGAGGAGTTTTATTCAAGGCGAACTGTCAATGGGTTCCCATTATAACCCAACTGCGTAAGGAACGCAAGATCAAGGAACATAACACCGGTATGATGGAAACTAGGGTGGCAAGAGTGGAAAAAAACACCAGGCATAAGGCCGAGCCTTCCACCCTTTACCAAGTATATAGGTGCATTAAAGTAAACAAGATATAATAATGATATCCCAACAATAATCATGTTCCAAACAAGGAACAAACTCCAATCTTCACCTGCAACTAGCAACGCTATAAGAGGGGCTGAGCAAAGCGGTAACATTGCCAACCAACGGTTTGCTAGGACAAGGTGGGTTAGAGGTTTGACATGGCAATCTGGGGGACATGATAAAGCAAGTGGTAGGTATCACAGCATAGGCATAGCAATAGAGCGAGCAACTAGCAAGCAAAGATAGAAGTGATTTCGAGGCTATGGTCATCTTGCCTGCAAAGTTCTTCGAGTTGACGTAAGCTTGATCCTCGTAAGCGTACTCAACGGGTTCCTCGATCACGAACTCGTCTACCGGCTCTACCCAAGGCAAGACCACAAGCAAAAGAAAACACAATCAACCACGATGCAATGCGCAAGCAACATGATGCAAAATATGGCATGATATGCGGGATGTAATATGCAATGCATATGCGTGCTCCGGAAGGAAAATATTGAACCAGGCCTAAACTTGCCAAACCAAGTGCGCCGCTGGAAAGATGAGTTGATTTTGGCCGAAATCGATATAATGATCGCCGGAATCGGATGCGTGGTTTGCAAATGGCAAGCAAAACAAGAATGACACAATTCTGCGATTAACAGCACGATGCCATCTAAAATGCAACAAGAAAATAAGCTACTGCACTCTAACATAGCAACAAAGCACATGACAGTGATCTACTCAAGATGCTTGACAAAAGATGAACACTGAGCTACGGCTAAATCACACAATAGCAGGTTCAAATAAGCATGTCAAAAGTGCAAAAGATAACAGCTTCACAAACTTAGTGAATATACTAACATGTCAGGAATTAACATCAGGAAGCAATGTTTAGAGCAAGATATCAACGTGCTATAGGAACAGGACATAGCAAACAAAGGCATGACATGAATCTTCTCAAAGCATTTAACAGAAGTCTCTTACTAACCATAAGCCAAAAAGGATCAGAAGATAGGATAGCACCCATGTAAACACAGCAAGTTTCGTTAATAGATTCAGACTTAGCAGAAAACTGGACATGGCATAAACAGAGTTACGTAGGCATGTTTACGAGCTCGATGCACTCAACACAAGGCATTGCATGACAAGCTAAGCACACTACCTTCAAGAAGACATGTTCAAGAAGCTAACCATGGCAAGAACCATCTCATATCATGCAAGGATCAACTACAACAACCTTGGCAAAATTGAATAACATGTAAACAATCTGCCAGGAATATTTTATAGCAAAAGTAGAGCAAGATTGAGTCATGCTAGGGTACTCCATAAATGCAAACAAGGACATGGATGGATAGAGCATAACCATATGTCAAAATTATCCTTACTGAACATACTCAAAAGAGGCATGGATCACTCTGTAGCAACATGAATACATGGCATAAAAATAACAACAGGGAAATAACAGTGAAATTCCAAGTCCCTGAAATCAGCAACATCATGAGAGCTACTTTGCATGCATCTGCTAGTCACCACATTGATCACAAAAATACATGGCATACACCCCTGTAAAGATGGCATGGCATAGCCCAAAACACATGTAGGGCTCAAGTTCATAGGAGGCACACAATAATCATGGCAAAAATGACAAATGCTCAATGACTGATAAGAATCAGGAACTAACATTTTATAGCACTTTTGCAACAGTCATTAGGGCATCAAGATGGACTCAAACAAGCATTGTGCAATGGAACAAAATGAACAGGGCATCCTAACGAACATTTTGATATCTCATACACGCAAAACAGAGATACGGATGATGAGTTATGGCATGATGAAAAGTGCTACAGGATGTAAAAATAAAAAGGACTTTGATATTTCGGGGTCAACCTAGGGTTTGACCCAATCCAGATCTGGGCGGCGCGGAAACCGAGGGCCATCAGAGCTCTTGCCGGAGTTGATGAAGAGGACGACGACGTGGGCGTGGAGCTCGCCGGATCGGGGCCGGGGAGGCCGGATCCGGTGAGGAGGTTGGCGGGGAGGTCCGGCCGGCGCGGCGGCGAGGTACGGCGCGAGGTCCGGTGAGGAGAAGCGCCGGTGACGGCGAAGCCGAGGCGCAGGCGGCGGCGCGCTCCAGCGGGAACTCGCGGGGAGCGGGGCAGCGCGGGTGGCACGCGTTCGGGCGGCGGGGAGCCGCGGGCTTCGGGGGCGGGCCGCGGCGCACGCGGTGGCCGGGGCTGCCACGTGGCTGCTTGTGAGTGGAGGGAAGTGGCGGCACGATTTTTGTCCGGCCGGACCGGACGTGTCCGGCGGCGCGGGGTGGAAGAAGGCTAGGGTTTCGCCCGAAAATTCGGAGGAGTGCACATATTTATAGGTAGAGGGAGCTAGGAGAGTCCAAATGGAGTGCGGTTTTCGGCCACGTGATCGTGATCAAATGGCCGAGAGGATGGAGGGGGTTTGGATGGGTTTTGGGCCACTATGGAGGGGTGTTGGGCTGCAACACACACGAGGCCTTTACGGTTCCTCGGTTAACCGTTGGAGTATCAAACGGACTCCAAATGACACGAAACTTGACAGGCGGTCTCCCGGTGGTGTACCAAGGCCGCTTGGAAAATCTCGATCCAATCCGAGAACGTTTAACACCCGCACACGAAAAGATGCAAAAGGGGGCGCCGGAGGACGTAGGAGTGCCGGATCGCAAAACGGACAACGGGGAAAATGCTTGGATGCATGAGACGAACATGTATGCAAATGCGATGCACATGATGACGTGATATGAGATGCATGATATGAACAAAATGCAATACGAAGACAAAACCCAACCACGGGGAAATCTCATAACTTAGAGCTGAAAATGGCAAGAGTTGGAATACAAATATGGCAAGTTACATACGGGGTGTTACAACACTCCACCACTACGAAAGGATCTCGTCCCGAGATCTAGGACTGGAAAAACTCTGGATATTTGGAACGGATGTGGTCCTCGCGTTCCCAGGTGGCTTCACGGTCGGAATGATGTGACCACTTCACTTTCAGGAATTTGATAGACTTGTTGCGAGTCTAGCGCTCAGTTTCTTCAAGAATAGCAACGGGATGCTCATGATAAGACAGGTCTTCTTGAAGATCAATCTCTTCGAAGTTGATGGTGTGGTCAGGAGTCTTGAAACACTTGCGAAGCTGAGACACGTGAAACACGTCGTGCACATTTGTAAAGTTGGATGGAAGCTCAAGTTGATAGGCGAGGTCACCTCTTTTGCCAATGATCTTGAAAGGACCCGCGTATCTAGGGGCAAGCTTCCCTTTGATACTGAAGCGACGAGTAACTTTCATTGGAGAGACGCGGAGGTAGACATGGTCTCCGATCTCGAAAGCCAAGTCACGATGCTTGCTATCATAGTAACTCTTCTGGCGCGATTGTGCGGCTTTGAGATTTTCACGGATGAGTTTGCACATTTCTTCAGCCTCTGTGATCAAGTCATTGCCAAGAAGTTGGCGTTCACCAGTCTCTGACCAGTTAAGAGGAGTACGGCACTTTCTGCCATAGAGAATCTCAAATGGGGCCTTTCCCGAACTCGCTTGGAAGCTGTTGTTGTAGGAGAACTCGGCATATGGAAGACAATCTTCCCACTTCATACCGAAAGAAATGAGCAATCTCACGCTTCATTCGAGTCCACCAATACGATTGCTTGAGATCATGGTACATCTTTGTACTTCAAGGATGAATAGATATGAGTGAATTTTGAGCCTCGTTCATAATGAATTTATGAAGGTCACCCTTAGGAACAAAAATGCGATCCTCGAAGAATGGAGTATCTTTGTCATCCAGGCGATAGCACTTGTACTTGGGTTGGCTCTTGGCAATCCCATTCTTCACCTTCTTCACCATTGCATCAAGAAGTTGAGCCTCACGAATCTGATCTTCCAAAGTAGGAGAGACTTGGAGGTTGGCAAGAAATCCTTGAGGGACAACTTGGAGATTAAGTTTGCGGAAAGCTTCACAAAGGTCCGGTTGGAAGGGCTTGAGAATCAAACTATTGCAGTAAGCCTTCCTGCTCAAAGTGTCAGCAATGACATTGGCCTTGCCTGGAGTATATTCAATACTCGGATTATACTCTTGAATCATTTCGACCCAACGAGTCTGCCTGAGGTTGAGGTTGGGCTGAGTGAAGATGTACTTGAGACTCTTATGATCAGTGAAGATGTCCACTTTCCTTCCCAACAAGAGATGTCTCCAAGTGAAAAGAGCATGGACAACTGCCCCCAACTCGAGGTCATGAGTGGGGTAGTTCTTTTCGTTGGGCTTCAACTGGTGAGAGGTATAGGCCACAACTTTCTTCTCTTGCATTAACACAACACCGAGACCTTGCAGGGAAGCATCACAAAAAACCTCGAATGGTTTGGATTCATCAGGAGGAATCAGAACTGGAGCTGTGACTAACTTCTCTTTCAGGGTGTTGAAAGCAATGTCACATTCAGGCGTCCAGACATACTTCACATGCTTCTAGAGGAGGTTGGAAAGAGGCTTTGCAATCTTAGAGAAATTCTCAACGGATCTTCGACAATAGCTTGCAAGCCCAAGGAAACTGCGGAGTTGCTTTACATTCTGAGGCGGTTCCCAATTCACAATTGCAGAAACCTTCTCAGGATTAACAGCTATGCCCTTGGCAGAGATGATATGCCCAAGGTAGAGAACCTCATCGAGCCAAAACTCGCACTTTGAAAACTTCGCATAGAACTAATGTTCTCTGAGTTTGTCAAGTACCAATCTCAAGTGCTTGGCATGATCCTCCTTGTTCTTGGAAAAGACCAAAATGTCATCGAGATAGACCAAGACGAAGTCATTTGTGTAAGGGTTGAAGATGAAGTTCATCATGCGAGAGAACATTGGAGGAGCATTGACAAGGCCGAAAGACATGACAGTGTATTCGTAGGAACCATAGCTTGTTCTGAATGCTTTCTTGGGGATATCTTGTTCATGAATGTGAATCTGATGATAGCCCATACGGAGGTCAAGCTTGGAGAATACTTGAGCACCTTTGAGTTGTTCAAAAAGCTCATTGATGTTGGGAAGTGGGTACTTGTTCTTTATGGTCTTCTTGTTCAATGGACGGTAGTCGACACAAAGTCGGTCCGTGCCATCTTTCTTCTTGACAAAAAGAACACCACAACCCCATGGAGAAGAACTTTGTTGGATCAGACCCATACGCTCTTGTATTTTGAGTTGTTTCTTTAGCTCCTTCAACTCTTCTGGTCCAAGCTTATAAGGACATTTGCAAACAGGTTCCGTGCCAGGCTCAAGATCAATGACGAATTCAACTGGCCGGGGAGGAGGCATTCCTGGAAGCTCTTCTGGAAAGACGTCTTGATATTGGAATCTGAGAGATGACATTCAACTCGCCCTTCTCATTGAGAGAAAACAGACGAATGGTATCATCACGAGCGGCAAAGACGATCACATCCTCAGACGAGTGTGTCAATTGAATCTGCCTGTCAGCACAATCAAGTTGAGCCTTGTGCTTAGAAAGCCAGTCCATTCCGAGAATAAGATCAATATATGAATCACCAAGGACCATTGTAGAAGACACAATTCTATAATCACGCATCTCGATAGAAACATTCGGGATCATCGTGGTAGCCTCATAGACTTGGCCGGAGAAACCACTCCCATCGGTTTACCCAACATTTCCAAAACGAAGTCATACTTTGAAACAAAAGATCTTGACATGAAACAATGCGATGCACCAGTATCAAAAAGGACTTTTGCAGGAGTAGAATTAACTAGAAAGTTACCCATGATCACTTCTGAAGAGTCCTCTGCCTGAGCTGCGTTCATCAAGTTGACCTTTGCAAACTTGGGATTATGCTTGACCACTGCATTGCTGGCAGATCTCACATGGGGAGGAGGCGGAAGACGCCTCTGGTTAAAGCATTTGTTTGCATAGTGACCCTTCTGCTGACACTTGTTGCACGTAACTTCTGAGAGCGGACGGTGATACGGAGCACTTGACCTTGTAGCATGAGACGACGCTTTGTTCTGAAAGCCTGGGTTGGGTGGGTGGGAAGATCCATTGCCACCTTTACTCTTCTGCTGGTAAGGCTAAAGGAACAGAGGAGGAGGAGGCAACCAGTACTTTTGCTGCTTAGCTGCCACTTGAGTTGAAAAAGAAGAAGGAGTTACATCCCTGACTCTCTTCTTAGAAGCATCGCACTTGAGCTGAGCAGCCTCTCGCTTTAGTGCCATGTTGTAGAACTCATCATACTGTTTCGGCTCAAAAAGCACGAGAGCTAGTTGCAGATCTTCTCTGAGGCCACCTCTGAATTGATAAATCATGCTCTTCTCGTCAGGGACGTCTTGTTTGGCGAAGCGAGCGAGGCTCTGAAACATGATGTTGTATTGGTAACGGACCTCCCTAGATGGTAATCTTAAAGTGGCCGATTTACCCTCTTTCGCTACAGCACCTGCTGCTCTAGCTAATTGCCCACCCCTTCCACGTGTGATTTCTATGTTATGCATGGCCGTGCCTAAGGGCATATCGGTTGAAGTAGATTCTTCTTTTCTCTCAAAAAACCCCTTCCCAAACTGTACAAGCTTCTTCCAAAGCATATGGCTTTCTAGATGTATATGACGATCTCTAGACAGATGGATCTTATATGAATCATATGATGAAGTACCACATGAGTGGATATATAGGAAAGGAATCCAAATCTGCCGAATCGCTCATGTTATGATCTTCTACATCCTAGGTCTCTGCGTTCCGTCATCCGGCTTATGTTCTTCATGTAGCATTCAGATCGAATGACTCTATGAAATTACATTGATACTTCCACATATTATGGGTAACGTAGGAGACATCCCTATTTTCCCCCGGGGGTCTTAATTACCACTGCTTAGCTTTCAATTTGCCAATGACCATCAAATTAAATGTGAATAACCCGTCCTCCTCTCTTTGAAACAAGGGGCGCTTCCGGTTCTGTGCGTGCTTCAAACAATTTTGTCTTCTCCATATTACCATATCTCTAGAGCCAATAATTTTCTATGAGGAACTACTGAACTCAATCACTTGCTGCCGTTACTCAATAGTTTTCTGTTGAGGTCTATCCCGTAGAGGTAGTCAAATTGGATCAGTGATCGATTTCTAGGTTTCGTCGTAAACCTAATTGGTTACTTCCAATTATGTAAATCAATAGTTCAAACCGCACTCAAAGGTAGGGCATTTCCCATTGATAGAGGAACTTTTGTACCAGAAACAATAGTATCTCCAATTATAGCCCCTCTGGGATGTAAAATATATCTCTTCTCACCATCCCCATAGTGTATGAGACAAATGTATGCATTTCGATTAGGGTCGTATTTTATGGTTACGATTCTACCAGATATGTCTTTTTGATTCCGTCGAAAATCTATTTTACGGTATAGGCGCTTATGACCTCCCCCTCTATGCCTTGTGGTAATGATTCCTCTGGAATTACGACCTTTACCACAACGGTGCCGTCCATGGATCAAATTATTTCGTGGATTGGATTTCACTTGCCTGTCTATGGTTCCCTTGCGTGTGCTCGGGATAGGTGTTTTGTATAAATGTTTCTTCGTATTATTAAGTATTCTCCTTTAGTTTTTTTCTCTATCTAGAAGTGGAATAGAATAACCCGGTTGAAGGGTAATGATCATACGTCTGTGATGCATTGTATGGCCCAGAATAGGTCCTATTCTTCTACCTTTTCCAAGTAGTCGATGGCTATTCACAGCTACCACCTTAACACCAAAGAAGAGTTCGACCCAATGCTTTATTTCTGTCTTAGTGAATCCCAATTCGACAATTAAAGTATATTGATTCTTTCCCAATAAACGAAGACTTTTTTCTGTAAATACTGCGTATTTGATTCCATCCATAAATCGACTTTCCCTCCTATGATCTGAGTTCCAGTATCGATAAGAATTCGAGTTCTTATTGTTCTTATGTTATGGTATGAATATACCATACCAATTCGTTATGTATGGATGATGGATGAGATTGAATGGATAGAGAGCCAGTTCCAATAGACTTATGGAATGTTCCCGTTCGTGTGCATCCAGCGGGAATTGAACCCGCAAATTTACCAATTATGAGTTGGGCGCTTTAACCATTCAGCCATGGATGCTTAACAGGGATCATCGTACATCGTAAATAACCAATTTTCATATAGAAAGACATATCATAGAAAAATGAAATCGAAAATATTCCGAGATGGCAAATATTCGGAGATGACTATGAAAACACCTCTCTGGATCCTCGAATTGAAAGAGAGATTGAGAGGGATCAAGAATCCTAATTCTCGCTATTTGGAATGGATCCAATTCTATTGAGTCTGACTCATAGTGATCATTTCTCTTTAGCAAAGAATGACCTTGGTTATCAAAGGATTGAACAACCGGGATCCATTTACTTATGATACCTAGTTGGCATTGATAACAAGGATCTAATGAATTATGAGTTTAATAGATCCTCTTTAGCAGAAAGACGTATATTCCTTGCTCATTATCAGACAATCACTTATTCCCAAACCTCATGTGGGACTAATCGTTTTCATTTACCATCTCATGGAAAACCCTTTTCGTTCCGCTTAGCCCTATCGGGTATTTTAGTGATAGGTTCTGTAGGAACTGGACGATCCTATTTGGTCAAATACCTAACGAAAAATTACGATTTTCCTTTCATTAAGGTACGAGGGCTTCTTATTCCACAAGAACGAAAGCACCTTTTCATTCTTTCATATACTAGGGGTTTTTACTTGGAAAAGACAATGTTCCATACTAAAGGATTCGGGTCCATAACCACGAGTTCCAGTGCACTAGATCTTGTAGGACTTAGCAACGAAGCCCTATCCATTAGTATTCCACATAAGAAATCCATTCTAGAAAAAATACAATTAGATTAGCTCTTCATAGACAAACTTGGGGTTTGCGAGCCAAGGTAAGATCGGCTCGGGATCATGGGACCCTTTTCTATCAGATAGGAGGGGCTCTTGTACAAAATAGACTTACTAAGTAATAACCCCATAGAATCTATCTATATAAAGATAAAGAGGCAATCGTGTCAGGAAGCGGGTTTTTCTTTGGCCAAAAGGTACTTCGAACTTGGAACGAGCATGAAGAGATTAACGAGGCTTCTTTCTCTTTTGAGTTTTTCTGGCGGACCTTCCGCGCAAGATCTTTGGTCTTCCCCTGGAACCGATGAAAAAAAGTGGATCGCTTCTTATGTACTCGCTCAGAATGATTCTTCTCTATCTATAGTTCATGGCCTATTAGAAGTAGAAGGTGCTCTGGTGCAATCCTTACCGACAGAAAAAGATTGCAGTCAGGTTGATAATAGTCGAGTGACATTACTTCGTCGGTCCGAACTAAGGAATCTGTTAGAAATGTTTTGAAATGGATATTGTTCTCTCTTTGATCACGGATTGCTATATGAAAAGAAGTGGAGTTTGAAGAAGGGAACGAAATGCTCAAACCGGAACTGCTAGAGGAACGAATTTTCAATAGCATAACTTGGGCTCCTAGAAT